>NW_017304438.1:4850370-4886515 GCF_001594115.1 Trachymyrmex septentrionalis | reverse complement strand
TTTTTTATATTAAATAATATTTAATTAACTATAGCATATTGAATAACATTCGATGTTTTTCCTAATAATGATGTTTTATAATTAACTCGGGAAGTCATCTCATTTTTTTAATATAAACAGTCACCTGGAGTGTTTTTATACATCAATTAAAATCACTCGAGATAATTAACAATATTGTATTATGAATTATTTTTTAATTTATTAGCATTTGAGAACATTTATAAATATAGATTTACTCACAATTTTCTAAAGAAAGTAAATAATAACCAAATAAATATTAAACGGAGTAAGCACGTTGAGCTAAGCTTATTATAACATCTCTATTTTTAAAAAATAAAAATTTAATTAATATTAAATTTTGTATTACGAGTTTTCAATGGAATTACATATTTAAATGTTTATAAAAAGTAGTTATTATACTAAAAAAAGATAGAAAATATTTTGAGAAAGAGAAAAACAGTATCCATTTTACATAATTCACATTTTCTCGCCGCTGAGGTATAAAAGCATCTCAGCATCTGACTATTCCCGAATTAATGATGGATGCAGGTCTTAAAATAGTCAAACGCAACTAGATTTGCGACGTTTACGTCGCCGTAACGGAAAGCTTCTCAGCACCCATTTCTTGCCACCACTTGCTATTGGTAAACCGGAAAACTCCGCCGTGGCACAGAGGAACCAGTCATTACGAAGGACTCGCTGTTAACGTTGGGAACTGCGGGTAATTAGGAGAAGCCGCTCGTAAATAGCGCGCTCCAGCGGCATGCCGGTTGAAACTTACGAGTTAGAATGAGTAGAGGCACAACGGGTTGAGAAAAGAAAGGAGGAAGAAAGGGAATTAGTGGTCCGTTTAACTCCGGAAATCTGTTATATTGACCTCGCGTTTCCTCGCCGGTGCGGAAGTGGATGGAGCCTTCCTTTTCGGTTTCCGGTGAGAGGATCTCGTCGACGTGGCACCCATCTCGGCGAGACTAAAGCCGGATAATGGAAAAGCTAGCAACGAGTTTACCGCATATCCGTCATCTCCTATCGGTTCTTGTTATTATCCTCTTCGAAAATGTATACGATTAAATAGCTGTGTACAATTGTGTACAAAATTCATTTGAGTGAAACCATTTTATTTCTCTCCACGGAATTTTATATCGACAAACAAATTGAGTTTACTCTTCGTCATTTCTTATTGCCCGAATTTCTCATACGTCGTATGATGACGTAAAAGCACAGCTCTACTCTCACACGCGGTACAGATTTATCGCAGAATCTCGTTAGAAATTTCTCTGTAGAAACAACAACACACTCATCACGAGATATCCAATCAGACGTGTAATGCCGCGCTTCTTGTCTCGTCCTAGCATTACAGCTCGCTTACTTAGTTTACACGCGCGAAAATAAATGTGCGCACACGTACATGCGAGTACGTCGGTTCGCACCTGGAAAACTAATCTCCGGTTACTGCTGCGGGATAATTGTGTTTGCCTTCCATTTAAGTTGTTTGCACATCTGTTTGCATCCTAGCTTCTCTTTCAGACTAACTCGTCTTCAGATTCAGCTTGCCATCAGACTACCATTCTACGGCGTGTATCTTCCTTCTTCCTTCCTTTCATCGTCACTTCTCCTTTACCTTTCTCGACGTCGTATCTCGTACAGCAATCAGATGCTCTTAATTGTCCATTTAAATCGTACATCCGTTTTCTGTTGCGGTGCATCAATTAAACTATTATTAATATTAAAGACGTAAGAGAGTTTGATATAATATTTCAAGAATATTACATGGAAAGAACGATTTTGCTGCTAAAAATTTGGGTAAATACAGATCTGAAAATAATTTTGTTAGACAACAAAAATAATTATGTGGGAAATTTAAGCATAATAAGCATTACTACTGTAAAAGCTTTTGATATTCTATCGATCAGTTTAAATATTCTTTTAATTATTTTGATAATTTAATAAAATTATATTTAAGTCTGTAGCTAGTTAAATTTTTAGGTACTTTAGCAAGACTTCGTAAATATATTATTTTTTTTTACTTTATTAAATATTACTACAATTATTACCATCAAATAATAATTGCTAAAGATATAAAAAGCGTGTATTCAACACATTATTATGAAATAATAAGAATCGCATGATCTTTCGAAATCCATATCACACTGGCAATTTCAATATAGACTATAATGTCCTTTGGAGGAATGTGCAAGGGCATGGAAACTATCGAGACGAGACTTTGATAGAAGGAAAATCGAATAAGAAAGAGACGAAGAAGAAAGGGAAAATTAAATGAGATCGAAGTAAAGAAACGATAGATTTGCCTTCACTATAAATTCCAAAGAAATTTGTGCGAGTTCTTTCTTATGTCTAAAGAACTTAGAAAGACGAGATTAAACATGTAAGTATTAGTTATAAATTTCATTTATTATATTTTTTTGAAGACAATAGACTGTTAAATTTATAGTATCAACTTTAATCTAATTTAAGTTGCCACTGTTTTTACTCAAATCGTTATTTTATCCATCATTTTAGTATAAAATAACGATATATTGAATAGAAGCAGTGGCGACTTCAATTAGTTAAAATTGACACTATAGATTTAGAGTATATTAATGATAATACGTATTATATATTAAAGTGTATTCAACACAATGTATTAAATAGATTGACGAGATATATAGATGTATGCATACATGCTTTATATGCATGAATTTGTAATACGAACAACAATTCTAGTTGTATAGGCGTGAACAATAATGAGCGGCGCATATGACAATTAATGTTACACATCCTTCCGCAATCATTATGATCGTCGCCTCAATTCTGAAATGCCCGCGCGTTTTCCCGCGAGGATGATGCATTCCCACAGATATACCGGAAACGGAACAGCAATAGATCGGGTTCTCTCGGGGAAAGTGCGCGATCGAACTTTTTTAAGGCGCCCAGGTGAAAGAAGCTCACTTGCGCGCGGCCATCGCTCGTGTTTGTCTCCCGTTAGCTACCGTCTACGGGACACGAAGGAATGCCTCGATCCGAGATCCCACGCGGGCCATTAAGGCTGATGGAGAAGTTTCACGATTTGATCTACGAGAGGCAGGCAATCTAAAATAGCGCGAAGACGGGATCTCGTTCGTCTTACTGATGCAAATAACGCGATCTCTCCTCAATTCGACAAAATCGCTGTTTTGCGTGGTAAAAATAGATTAAAAACTTTAGTTCTTGCATATCGTGACTTCTGTAAAATTTATAATACATAAACTGTCTCAGAACGCACTAATAGTTTGATTCGACTTTTGCAACTAATTCTTTATAGTAAGACCATCAAATAAAACGTTATATATAATGATTAAAATTAATCTTTATTAATATATTGTATAATTAAGTTTTATTAATATTATTAATTTAAACTAAATAAATTTCTACACGTTTGAGTTCAACCATTGTAAAATTATAAAAATTTACATGAGTATATATTATTAGGCACTAAGATCCGTTTTGACCGAATATAGTTTTCATCACTTATGAATTTCTCAGTCCATTTTCACTTAATGCTATTTATTAATATAATATAATTTGAAAAATGACAGAAGCAATTATTTCGAATGCGTACTAAAAATATGTTATATTTACGTTATGTTATATTAAAACTTTCTAATTTAAGATAATTAGAAACTTACTTGCGCATTTAAATTGTATAATAAAAGAGAGAACACTCAATTATACACGCATGAAATAACTATTATTGCTTTTTATCTTTTTATTATTGCTTAATATCGTATCTATATGTTCCAGCATTATTATTTGCGGAAAACAGCAGTTAACGACCACATTTATTATACAATGATTACAGTACTTTCAACATTTATGTGTTAAACATTGTGATGAATCGGATTAATTTACCAAAAGAGCTCGACGAGCCACATATTTAATGATTGAAATCCGTTGAATCTCAGTAACATTGATATTGCTACGGAAATTTGCCATATGCTTCTCTGCGTAGCTTGGTTATATATATATCGGATTTAAATAATTCTGAAGTATCATCCGATTCTGTTCATTCATTTTAATTCATTCAAGTATGAACGCAAACTCGTTAAAAACTTGAATTAAAGAATTAATATTTTATTAAAAAGTTACTAATAAATCTTTGGCTTTTTGAACGAAGACATTGGTACAAACTTAAAGTAAAGAAATAAAAAGATTTTAGAAGTGTTTTTCAAAAATTCTTCAAAAGATATTAAAACAATTTCCGCTACTTTCTCTCTAAACGCTCATAAGCAGAAGTTTCCCCATTTGTGTCATTACATTTGGAACTCGAAAAATTAAGGTGCATTTCTCGGTGAATGGGTGATTCGTAACGAAATTGCGGTCAGTGGAGGAACTTTAAATCGCACTTTCACCGCGATAATTATTGAAGTCATAACAGCGCGGTGTTCTTTATTCAGGACTATTGATTCGGGTCGGACGAAAAAAGACCTCAACTTAAATTCGGCCGGGTCAATTAGCGCTAATTAATCGTTTCTGTATGAGGACCTCCTAGATTGCGGCGCTCTAATTTCTTTTTTCTCCTCCGCCCACAAGCCATCCTTTCTGGATCCACAAGCTGAATTGCTACAGTTCGGTTTCTGCTGAATAATACATAAACCGCTTTTAAAATCAAAAAGTTGCTCGTCGTTTTTCGTTGCCGGTCTTTTTTTTCAACAGCTACGTTCGCGCCGGTAGGGCCAGTCGTGTGAATACTTAAACGCGCACAGCTGCCACTTCGTGTTATAACGACCGTTTTTTTTCAAGGCTCGTCACCCTTTCCCTTCCACATTTTCCATTTTGTTTATCTCTGGAAGATAGAGAGAGAGAGAGAGAGAGAGAGAGAGAGAGAGAGAGAGAGAGATGACACCTTTCTTTGTATATACGACAATCTTCCGCAACACGAGAGCATACGA
Source organism: Trachymyrmex septentrionalis (assembly GCF_001594115.1). NCBI lineage: Eukaryota > Metazoa > Arthropoda > Insecta > Hymenoptera > Formicidae > Trachymyrmex > Trachymyrmex septentrionalis. The sequence goes on along the minus strand of NW_017304438.1, from coordinate 4,881,587 downwards.
CACTAAAGTGAAAGCGGTGAAAAATGATTACGCGGTCCAATTAATGTCCCTTCTCGTAATTATGCAAGAGATTACTTTTCCGTTGATAATTCACAATGGCCTTCATTTTTCTGTATACACGCAATAATGACTATTGTTAGCCCGATATTAACTATTAACTCTCCGCTTTCGCAATGTGCAGGTCTGATTGCTGTTGTTGTCCGTTCGAAATTTGCGAAATTTTGACATTTTTTTAATACGTCAAATTTTTTTTAAATAAAATATCAACAATGAGCAAAAAATAAAAAAGTCATTCGATGAGATAATAAGTTAAATTAAATAAAGATCCGATTTGAGATAGAATTAATAATCTTTTTAAAATAATATTAATTTAAAAGCAACAGTTTTCTTATTTAAAAATTTAATTGTTGTCTTACACAAATTCTTTTTGTATTTCTTAATGCCATCCACATCTGTCCAGAATTAATATTAATTTTTATGTGAATAGGTGGAGCAGCCGCAGCACTTCAAAATTTTATTTAAATCTTTTTTTGAAAAAGAAAAATTGAAAGTTTTGTATAATGCGCGCCCAGAAGTCTTAAAGTTTATTTTTTAAATTCTATCTCATATAACTAATATAAATTTAACTGCATATATATAACATAATATATTAATAAAAAATACAACTGCAAAAATATATGAAAATTATTTTTGTGTTCTGAAAATTTAGTTAGATACAGATCGGAAAATAATTTTGAACCATTAAAATAACTGCATGAGAATTTCAAGCGTAATGAGAAATACTGCAAAAAGTTCTGACATTCTAATGACCAGTTCGAGTATTCTACATAATTATTTTAATAGTACAACTTATTTTCATTTCTACGTATATATAGTTTTAGATACTTCAAGAAAATTGTCTTTTTCTCTCTTTAAATTCTTTTGAGTGGAATCTTATTCTAAAGAGTGAAAAATAAATTAGTCTTCTAAAAGAGGCTCAATTTTAAATTTTGTTCTAAAAATCTCATCTACCTACTTGCATTTTTTAATCATCTACTAGCTTAAAAATTAACTCACATCATTTAACATCTAAATATATTACTGCATGCGTCTAAGTCATGTCATATTAAGTTACTGGATATACCGCATACATGTGATAAGTATATAAACTCTGCTTCCTGGGTTGCAATCTGCTTTTTCCTCGTTCTCCTTCTTCGCCATGCAGCGACTTTAATTTTCTCCGGAGAACCTCTATCTCGCTATATCATCGCCGTAAAAAACTTGCACGGAAGAAAAAAAAGTTGCGCGGCTCAATTATTCCGTCGTCTTCCCGCACGGTAATCCTTAAGATCCAGTCAAGTCGCCGCTTAAAAGACAAGCGATTTCTCGTACTCGGAACGAGGTACTTTGTTTCACATTAAGAACTGCTAAATGCCCTTTTTGCTGGCCGCTTTGAATAAATTCTGTGGCTCGCGACTTGAAATGTCAATTCAACAATCGCGCATGAAATCACGGAGCCATTACGCTTTTATATCGATGATTTATAATTGAGAAAAGTTTTCGGCTTATATACAAAATGAATATAATTTAAACGTAGTCGCGGCTGCCTTGCAGATTATTGACCAAAAATTTATATATGAGTCACGATACATCACTTTTCATTGTTGTACACCGTGAATGTGCAGAATTTGAGCTGTTGTTCACGGTATTCGAGCACATTTTCTCTTTTATATTGCATATTTTAGGCTCAATTAAATAAATATTTTTAACGAAGGTATATTGCATAAGCAAAGAATAATGTATTTTTAAACTTTGTCTCTTTTTTTAATTATCACAAGTGTAAAAATTGCTATTATACACAGAAGGACGGAAGTACCTAAAGTTTAACTAGATATAAATTTCAAAATAATTTTCTGGGATCATTAAAATAATTATATAGAACGCTCAAACTGGTTACTAGAACGTCAAATCTTTTTGCAGCATTGCTCATCATGCCTGAAATTTTTACGTAATTATTTTAATAAAATTATTTTCCGATTTGTATCTAAATTTTTAGATACTCCAGAAAAATTGTTTGTCTTTAATATCATTCATTTAAGCAATATTCATTATTTTATTTCTATTTATAGACTTTTATTTATTATGATCGTTTTAAATCAAATCTATCTAGCATGCCACTCAACGCATGATTACCGATCGATGCACGGTGAAAGCTTTCGTAACATTTAAACTATTATTCGTTCTTGATGCACTTCTGGCACGCGAGATCTTTCCAGTTGTTCAATCGTAAAAGATGTGATTTGTATATGTCATGCCGCCAATTACTAAACGTTAAGTCCGACATTTTCTTGGCGCAATTAGATAAGAGCACATCGTTTCTTTCTCGTCACTCCCACACTCTTTAATTGCATGAGGAAGATACCGAACTTGATGCAAGGTAATCGTCCATAATTATTACACATCAAGTTGGGGATCTCTCTCTCGCGTGCAATTAACTAAGAACACGCTCCATTTCTCTATTCCCACGGTGGAGATAAAATTAACATGAATCTTCACAAAAATAACATAAAATAATAATAATATCTATTGTACATAAATTCAATGCAATAGATTGTTAATAATTCTTATAATTGTACTCTAAATTTCTTGCAGTAAAATCTTACTCCAAAAAAGTAAAAATACAACGTTTCACATTTCAAAGGAGTGAACTCCAAAAAAGAGTAAAAATTGTCACTTTTTTTCAAGAAGTGAAATATTTTTACTTTTTTTCAAGAAGTAAAATATTTTTACTTTTTTTCAAGGATGATTGTATTTTTATTCTCTTGGAGTGAGATTTCACTATAAGAAATTTAAAGTGTGTAACAATTCTTTTTGTGTATAAAGAATTCTGAATATAAAATTGAGATTGATTATACCTATATCATATTTAGATCAATATTTTCTCAACAAGTTTAAATAATTTAAAGAAACTTTGTTGTACACGTACTAACCAGATATTTATAAAACTTTTTTTGTAACTATACATTTTCCGATATACGCGCACGCACTGATGCTCTTCCTGCTGAACCGAGGGAAAGTTCTCTCACGTGTGCATGCTACCTATGTACCGTGTGTCTTCTTAACGCGCCGATCTCTCGGACGACTCTCATTTATCTCGGTCCCGCTTCGTGTCCGCAACGTGACTCAATCTTCCCTCACGTAAAGAGCTTCACGTGAGATCCCACGTAAGAGAGTCGCATCTTATTCCGCAGACTTCTGCGTCCACCCCCGATCACGATTCTATCTCGTCGATTTCAAGATCTTTTTGCCTCATCCTCTCGTTTTAGTGGAAATACGTGAACTCCGCACGGGCAGACGAACTGTGGCACGTTCCTCGTAAAATGCTTTCCGTCTAGAAAACGCTAGATATTTCGTTGCGATATGTAGGAAACGTGTGGAGTAAATTTGACTGATAGCCCCGTAATCTTTCGACGTGTAATTCCATTGCGAGCTTCACGACGAGCGTAACTACGCGGCATTAATTAATGCGGGATGAACCTTTCTATATTCATCGATTCTCATATTGGTCCACGAGAAAGCATCAAATAGCAACGTGATATGTCATCATATATCATATTCACTCGTCGTTAAGGTACACGAAGGTTATTAACTCATTAATGGCGTATATAGCATTTGAAAAGATCATTATATGGTGAGATTCATTTCATTTGCATCGCAATATCAATATCAATGTAAAACTTGCGTATATCGACGATCTTTTATTATCTAGAACGATATCTGATGAATATGCGATCTGATGGATCACGTATCTAATTGCATATTTTTTTTGAAAGTGATCAATCGATTCAATGTGATTTTTTAGTTTGAGAGGCTGAAAGTATATAACTAGATTTGCATAATGTATTCATAGAAAAAACGGTTTTACTGAAGTATCTAAAAATTTAACTGAATGTAAATCTGAAAATAATTTTGTTGAGTCATTAAAATAATGTAGAACGTTTAAGCGTTAATGACAATGTTGGAAAAAGTTTTAATATTCTAGCATCCAATTTGGGTGTCCTGCATAATTATTTTGATGATCCAAACAAAATTCTTTTTAGATTTATACTCAATCAAATTTTTAAATATTTTACACTGAGGAAAAGACTAAATTTTGATATTTATTTGAACAGCTCCAAGTAAACATTTATTAAATGTAAATGTATATTTATTTGATTCAACTATCATTTTTTTATTGAGTAAATATTTATTTACTATAAGTAAATGTAAATGTATATTTATTTGATTCAACTATAATTTTTTTATTGAGTAAATATTTATTTACTGTAAGTAAATGTTTTCTTAGTACTATTTAAAGAAATATGTATTAAGATTTAATAAATTTTTTTTAGCGTAGCTGTTCTTTCCATGTACGATGCACGGAACAAATATAAATTGATTCAAGTGGCAGAAACGATGGATAAGAGGTCGTTGAGAAAAAGAAATTCATGTTGGTGTACGAAACATTATCATTGTCTATACCCCAGTGATGTTTATGTCTCTCTTTTCTTGGATGCGAGCGTCGTCGCAACGATGCAATAAAAGTCACACTACATATCCCTTGCCGCAGTTCGTTCGTATAATTAATGTAATGTTCACCGCGGTTGTTTAAATCCAGACGGTATTGCGACGGCGAATGAGATGAAATACGTAAGAAGACGAGAATGAGACGGTGAAATGGGAAAAACGAACGCGACCGGAAGGGTGCAATTGTGGCAGCTTCGCGGAAATTACGAGCTTAAAGGAGGACACCGAGACAGAGAGAAATGAAATAACGCCTCTCTCAAAACTTATACGAAATTAGGTTTTCAATTTCTCTGCCTGGCCAGTGCGACAACCGACCGTTGTTCTCTTTATTTCGCAGTCTTTCTCTCTCTCTCTCTCTCTCTCTTTCATCGCGCCATCCCAAATTGCGGAGAAAATAGAAATGCTGCTACGACGAGCCGTAAGCGGATGCAATCCTTTCGCTGGATTACAGGCGGGAAAGAGAAAGGAAAGGTACGGTGAAAAGAAAAAAAGTCACTCTGCATCTCTTCTGCGACCACTCAGCTTTATTTACATTCTCCTATAGGTTGGTGCACTATCTCGATGCTGGGCGCGAATTGAAATCACGAAACTAAGTCGCGAAAAATAACTGCTTGTGGATATTTCACCGCCGGCGATCTTGCGGATTTGCGACGTTATAAGATATACAATAAATATCCAGATTAGATAGCAGCTGTACACATAATGGATATTTATAAAGCTCCATCGCCTCTCAATTTATTCGATTCAAATTTATTCGAGAAACGTATCGCAAAATATGCTTTCAAACTAAATTTTATATCAAACTGCACAATTTCGTTTCTCACAAAATTTTATTTTTTTGTTACATGCCTTTCTGCGTATTCGATTTACACGCATTTGAAACAACAGAGACCTAAAGACTATAACTTTCATGACGAGAGTGTTAAAAGGCATTAAAACCATGCGAGTGTAATTTGGCAATTGTACCGCGTTCCAATGCTGGCCAATAAATCCAGCTTAACGAGATTAAAGGACAGACAAATTCGGTACCATCAAACGTGTATTCGAGCTAAAACGAAGTTTCCGAATTTTCTACGGCTGCGCATTGAACGGCATTGCCGATGTGTGAACACACTGTCATAGCCGATGACGGATAGGCAATATACAATGCGATGCACAGACCAGCGAACCAACAGCAAAATCGCTTTTTCTTATTTGCATAATTTACCACGTTGCGCCGCTACTCTACTCCCAGAGAACAGAATATCGACATCATCTACATACTCTACATAAATGGTCTGTTGAAACTAGCATTCTCTTTATTCATGGATTTTTTTATATGTATTTACATTTAGGGAAGAAGAAAAAATGTATAACATTACGCACACAATGATATGATAACAGCGCGCACTTGAAAAGCTTTGTTTTGACTTTTTCGCAAAGGATTTGTTTTTTAATACAAAATAATTTTTATTTAAAAATCGTTGTTAACCGTTTCCACAATATACACTAACGATACGAAAACCTAAATCGTCTCTCATACATTGGCAATATGAAATTTCCGCTGGGAGAAATCCGAACAATCCATATTGACGTGAAATTATCCTTATCGCATTGTCACGAATATAATGCAATTTTCCAACATACTCCGAATTGGTTGCATTTTACAATATCGCTGAGACCGTACCGATTGTATCTATCAAATAATAAAATTCCCAATTAAAGCATATATAATACTAAAAAACATAAACCCTATAAATTCTTCAATTGTGAAAAACATGTATTGAATTTTAAATGAAAAATGTGTTGATCTTGATAACGATATATTACAAATAATATCAAGATTATTGATATCAATCGTTATCAAAATCAGCAGAGATCAGCGAGATAACTGCAAAATTGAATTGATTACATTTGCAGTTAATATAACTATATTCTCATTGAAGCTTTCTATTTTGATATATGTATATCATATTTATGTGTCCACTTTACGTGCGGAGTTGTAATAATAAAACAATTTAATAACCATTAACAAAATACTAATTTCAAATAAATATTATTTATATTTAAAAACTACACACTTAAATATATCTGATAAAAATAAGAGAATAATGAATGATGTATGATATATTTTTCCTTCTTTTCCGAATGGATAATAATTTCACACAAAGCAATTACGAGTTTTGTGTGAAATTATTATACATTTTATGTGAACATACTTACTAATTGAATCTTTCCATGAAGTGTATAAGAATCGATTTTATTCCATTTGCTTGCTAGTCGTTATTGTTTATTAGTTGACTTGTTTAAATATTTGATATATAAAATTAATGTCAAATAACTCGAAAGTTTGCTATACTTTATTATTGTTATATTTCATGTTTCACGTAAAATAAAAAAAGAGATAAAATTCTGCGGAAGTAACTTTTGTTCGTATAAATAACACTGGCGTGGAAACAATCAAAATCCTTTATTCTTGTTAAACAAAAGTCTCCGACCCGCTGCGGTAGCAACTCAACTCTGCCAAGTCAAATGTTGACCTGCTCCTATACAACCCAGCGATCGTTCTTGATCTCCGTGAAATACGGTTTTCGATCATGCTATGAGCTAACAATTGAACCCGCTGCTGAGAAGGCAGAATTTAGTTTTTGAACTAATTAACCTTTGAATTAATAATTTCAAGGATCGACAAATATGTAGAATTATATATTACTTTTTGGATTATAAACAATAAAGAGTGTAACATAGCATTCCGAACAATAAAATGATGGAGTAATATCGCGTCAAAATTTAAAACTTGATAAAATTTGATTTAATAAAAATTATTCGCAAAACTCACAGTAGAGAAGATTAAATTACGCTATAAATGTATAACACATGGCTTTAGCTTAAAAATGTAAATATATAAATTCGCGGTAAATTTGCATTGTGCAAATATCGTAATAAAATGTATCGTAGTTACAAAATCAGAGCATTATAAGAGAAGACCGAAATTACTTCATAATATGGATATACCCATCTCAGTGCATAGTTTGGACTCAAACAAATTTATGTCGACTGCAGCTGGCATTTTTATTACCTATTTTAACGCCATAAATGGAAGTATGAGTCACGTGTTACGATGAACATCCGATATATAATTTGAAATATTGTGAAATTGAATAAAATGTGATAGTATGACATAGTTTAAAGCTAATTATCTCATCTATAATAAATACGTCGCAATTATGCTAATTGCAAAGGAAATAAGACGACTATTTGTTAATCTTACATACGTACGTAAATTTAAATTACATTTTTTATTTTGCATTCACGGTCTTATTTTTGCGAATCAGATTTTAATTGACAGCTTTTTGGCAGCAATCTGACAAAGTGGCATTAAATCAAGCAGTTTATATGACTTCGAATTGCGTAGGTCAGTTGACTGTCCTCGACGTCATATTGACTTTGATGAAGTGGACCCACGGCATTCCCAACAAGGTTGTTCATCGAAGATTTGTCAAATATTTCTGACGCTTAAATTAATGTCCTCGAAAATCAAGAATCATACGCGCTTTATCTGGCTGTTTTCTATCTTTTTTTGTGTTTTCGTGTTTTCCATCATCAATAGAGTACAATTATTTCAAACTTGTATCTAAGAAATAATCGGAAACAAATGAAAATTTATAATTATAAGTGAAAATTAAATCGATAAAAAAATATATCAAATAGAAAGAGTTCTATTTTCGATTTAAACGGATCTTGACACTTAATAATATTTATATGCAAATTTATAAATACATATTTCGTTTAAAATTTATAATGAAACTTTCCATTACACACTTCAGTTACGTTTGATTACGTTATGTAATCAGTTTATGCACATGCATTTTTATTAATATAGTCAGAGAGAGAAAATATATATAATATTTAGCTAAGTGCCAAGATTAGGGTTAAACGACTGTCGTTGAAGCCGCTGCTAGAAAGTTTAAAGATTATCTCGCAGTCTTATTACGCGCGTAAATGCGCGAAAAGCGAAATATCAGTTAAATAAATCTCGTCATAAGCTTTTGCGGAGAAATCGCGTTTATATCGGCAGAGGGGCCATACAAACATGCGGAAACGGAGAGTGACACGAGGGGCAAGCAAGAAAGAGGAAGCTTATTTCGCCCGTATCCAAGGCCTTGTCATGAATGCGAAAACCAAGGGGGGAGTACGTGTAAGTTATAGCCGCATTACTTTCGCCACACTAGAATCCCATAGAGACATCCCCTTCTCTCGTTCTGTCTTTCTTCTTTCTCCTCGTACAGACACCCTGGCCTTCTTCCTTTAAACATATATTTCCAGGACGGTGCGCGCGCGCTATTCTTTTGTTTATCGCATTGTATGTATGTACGTATACGTGAGTACAACGAAACTGGAGCCTTCGGCCAATTTCCCCGCGTTTCCATAGTTTTACGCTCAGTGCCGCAATGGAAAATATCCGTCAGAAATGGTACTGTGAAAATTCTGGAAAAATAGCTCGCTATTTACTTACTTTGAACAATAATGTTGATTGTACTTCAAATAAATACGTCGCGAACATTTACATATGCACGATAAAATACATTTGTGAACAATAATGACCCTGCATTTAATTACCCGATGATTGATCCGTGAAGTGTTCTGCAGATTATGAAAAAAACAAAATTATTATTCAACGATTTGGAACGCGAACAATCGATCGCGAGATGGATTTGTGTGAAATTATATGCATCAGATTATATGCGTGCAATTAATGCCAATTTATGCGAAATGAAGATATTGTCTTAGAGGACTTTCCTCTTTCTTATTACACGCTATTCCCAGAAATTTAAAGCTGCGAAAAGCTCTCCTGGTTATTCCAGCAGTATTATACTGAAAAAATGTTAATAGGGTAGTTTCACGTTGCCATTTCTCCCAGGGGCATTCTCGGGCTACGAGGCTGTTTGCGGTGGTGCCGTCACGCGAAAATAGAAGACCGAGGTATTTTCTAGTGGGATAAAGAATAATAAAGTGAAACCGGATATTTTCTGCGGTGATCTCGAACTGTCGCGAGAGGGATCTTCCGAGTTGAATTTTGTCCGGATAGAAACAGCGTATGCAGATACATTTCAGGCTCGGATCCTGGAAAATTACAGTTCGCTGCATTAGCGTATCAGAGCTCGCAGTGACTCGACTCTGCCTTCGATATTATTATTACATTTGCAAAATATTATTTATCCTCGATCATTAATCAAGTCGTATATTGTATTTCAAATATAGATGAATAATAATATTTATTAACACGCGCGCTCATCCATATTGCATATCTGTTACATACATCTACTTACTAATTAATAAATAATGGCGATGTAATATATTCTGTAGCTATCTTGACTTGTGAACGAGAACATGAAAGTTACACAAAATAAAGGAGTTTGAGATGGTGGATGTGTATATAAGCGTGTAGATATACAAAGATGTATGTGGATACAGCGGGTACATTCGGGAATGGAAGACGGAAGCCTCTAACTTGGCGCCTGGGAGTTTGCCGGGAGGGTTTGATAATTTGCATAACATCGCGAGTATATAGAGGATAATCTGTGATAACTTCTCCTATCCTGCTTATCACTGAGTAATAATATAATAAAATAGTTACGGTGCCCCTTTATACATTAATATCACCAACAAAACGATCTCTCGACATGAATTGTAATTACTCATTTTTTTTGCAATACAAAATCTTATTAAAAAATAATCTCTCTCCCTCTCTCTCCCTCCCCCCCCCTCTCTCTCTCTCTCTCTCTCTCTTCCTTAGTTCAACACGAATAAAAAATATGATTTTTTAATTATTATAAATGGGTTAAGTAAAGATTACTTTATCAATTATGAAAATTAAGTTCACAGTCCGCCTGCCAAATAGCACTTATGTCCTCTTAGAGATTCTTAGAGATTATAATACCTCTTACAAGAGTGACATTTTGAGTTGTCGTTTTTGTAAATAAAAGGGGAGTTTTCTACAGAGAACGTTTAGAATTATGATAATTTTGAAGAATGAAATTTGAAGAAAAAATTGTTTTATTTTAAATTTGGTCACTTTAGCTGATCAAAATAAATATAAACTATTAATGATATTTCGAGTTATGCTACTTTTGATGAATTATTCTGGATTTATTACAATTTTATAGAAGATAAAATTGTTACAACTCAAAAAGGTTAGATTTGTAAAGGTTGTGAAATGAAAATAACAAAATCGCACTTGATCATTTGTTGAGGACTATATTTCTTTTATCGATATTATTTTATTAATTAATAATTTTCTATTAAGTTGAAAAATAATTTTCTGTTTTTTTTGAAAACTTCATTTCTTTTTAATTATATATATTTTTGAATAAAAGAACAATATACTCATTGTTCTCAAATAATTATTTCATTGAAATATTCAGAAATATGTGTGATATCATGAAAAATGTAAATAGGACCATTGTGAATATGATTGTACCACAGCAGAACGATATCCTTCTAATAATAAATTTAACAAAAAGATATGGCCGAAATTCTTTACATACGCATGTATGTAATTCGTTTACATGTTCCTTGGGAGATATTTGTGCAGGAACAATCATAGGATACTGTCAGATTTAGTCGACTATCGTTTCTCTTGCGCGAACAAGCGTATCCCTAACTCGATTTAGTAGCTGTCGGAGCACTTACCAACCACGCAAGTTTCTGGACGTTGCTTGTACTGGGAGCATTTACCGAAAGCCCCACGGAAATCGATATTTGTATATATTAAGCCTCGTGTTTACGATGCTAGAAATCAGACCGAGATCTCAATCAGAAATGAATTGATCAATCGCATTGATTGATGGTGATCGAATTGTTTAAATGTAATTTGTTAATTCTTTCTCTGTTCGAAAATCTTGGAGTAATTTCTAGCATCGTGAATACAAGGTGACACATTTATTCATGTCAATAGAATTGTCCAGGTCCGATATATTTTACGTGGTGCACACGAGCTATTGATGACTAAGAGAAAAGTGTTCTTGCATTCGTGTGAACAAAGTTTTGGTTGGCACGAACTATAGGAAGCCGCGTAATCGCTAGTTGCGTATTCGCCGTAAGAACGAGCCGGAAATTCGAACTGTAAGGACAGTTTGCCACCGATAGGATCACAGCTGACAATTGAAGTGTTGAAATGCCGTGTTCAAACACGTTGCGGTCAGAAAACTTTACAGGATCGGCAAATTCGCGTTACCCAAGTAAAGCCTCTATCCGATGATCATGCGGTCTCTGCGATGAGAGAGAAAGAGAGAGAGAGAGATTCTTTTGACTCTTTAGATGTTATCAAAATGACGCATTGTAACCGAATGTCTTTCTCTTCTCCTAAAAAGAGGGTGCAAATACACATTCTTGCACACCCCTAACAGCCAGTTTTGGAGAACACCTAAAACGTTACTGCGAAAACGGCATCGTAAATCGCACGGTCGTACGAAAAGTTGGCGACCACGCTCTCGGACTGGCCATAATTCCCGCTCTCGGCTGGCAATTTATAATCCATCGAGTAGCCGTCGTCCAGAACGGTGAAACAGGGAGCTAGACGCAGAGCCGTAGTTTCCGGCTCTTCTTTTATCTGCGTCGTGCGTTCGCCGCGGATATCCGTGAATAACAATGGACCGCCATCGCACTCTTTCGACCCGCTCGGTTATTTTGCCACTCGTGGAGAACGCTTTAACAACGAGGGTGGAGATAAATGTGTGTCGGCCGTGCGCGCGTGTCGCGGCTGGTTGGACAGGTGAATGATGGAAAGCCACGTTTTCCGATTCCCGAGATGTTGCTCCGCGTGACTTGACGCTCGATAGCACGATGCTACACGATGTCAATCTTTTCAGCGTAGAATTTCTATCCACTTATTCATTTGCGTTGATGAACAATAATATTTTCCATGTATTAATGAAGATGTTAATCGTAATGTAAGAAGGTAAGTAGCCACAATAGCAAGTTGGTAACTAACTCGAGAGTAAATTGAATTGAAATTAAAGTTAAGGATATTATGATTGTTTAATGCTAGGCAAAAATTAACCGAAAAAATTAACCGATCGATATTCGCCAATCAAAAATATCGTAAACACATCCTGCAACCACTTTGTAAAAAACAAAACAAATTGTGACTTTTAATAGCTTATGCAGCTCATTATCATATTTTGCTGCAGTTTTATGTAAATAATTTTTAAGCGAGTAAGTGAATCCACATACAACTTCTGCACAAATATTTAGAGTTTTATTAGCATATGTAACAAATTTGATTTAATGCAAAATCTATTTCTTTATGAAATTTACAAAACATAATTTTAGAATCGAGGCAAACAAAGAAATTAAATAAATTTTTAATTAATATAAAAGAATTGTGCTCAAATTTACACAGATGCTCAAACGTAATAGAACAATCTATAATTTTTTATAGTTTTGATAATATTTTGTGCTGTGACACATCTTTAATTTTTTTACATTCATAAAAATAGACATAAGAATGTTAAACATTAAAATTTTGACTCCGGTATTTATTTCCATGTTTCTTTTCTTCTTTTTTTTTTTGTTTTTACTGAAACTTATAATTTACTAAGCATAAATTTTCATTTATATTGATATAAATGAAGAAAAAATTTTTTTAAAATAGTTATATTTAATATCCTGCATTATATGGAATAAGTATTGTATTCGCGAAATGATTAATCTTCGAATATATCGTAAGTGAAGAAGGTTTGAAAGCAACTGTTTTAATTGAAGATACATGTAATTGATGGGTCATTATCAGCAATTCGATTCGTGACTCAGTAGGCTATACGACTCTCCGAGAGAGCTCATACATCGTAATTAGCAAGAAATAAGGACAGCGAGAGAGAGAGAGAGAGAGAAAAGGAGAAATACATAGAAAGAGATGGATAGCGCAAAAGTCAAAGCGAAACTCTATAATTTCTAATGCACCGCCTGGGGATCGACCTTAATCCATCGATTTGTCCGCTTGCTAATGTTTGCCGCTTCTACCTGCTTCTATCGCTTTTCTCCATGTCCCGAAGGAGAAAATGCGATGTCAATCTTCCCCTCCAATTTATCAGAGAAAAGATGTACTAGCTGTGAGAAAGAGAGTATTTGCGTATTGCTCGACCCGAATGCTTAGCAGGTCTGCCCGTTATTCTTGACTCGACTAGTTTTGACGCGGCTCTTCTCCCTGCGGACCAAACGCCGATATACGAGTGCATCGCCTTGCTGGAAGCGATGAATGTAAAGTGTAACAACAGATTGTAAGATGTGTAATTTACCATCAGGTGTAATCTTAATAATTTATTCGCTTGATTACGATATATAATCACGATGTATAATCACGATACTCTTTCATGTATAAATTAGTCTCTTTTTTTTCTTGCTAAGAGAGTAATTAGTCTGTTTTTTTCTTCCTAAGAGTGGAAAGCTCATTTCGATGAGACAAATTATTCTTTCAAAGCGATATGAAAACTTATAATAAAAATAGCATTAATCATTCTTCAGAATATCAATTCGATCTCTTCGTGATTTACAATAAAATAAATTGCTTCCTGTATACTTAAAAAAACAATTCAGGCGTCAATTTATACTACTTAATTGATTGTTTTACAATCTATCCTTAAAGATAAGATTTATTTTTTATTACATCATAACGTACATTTTAGCCTTTTTTGACGTATAGAATTATAATATTTCTCTTCTGGAAACGGTGAGTAGTGTTGTTTGAATTAATCGCAAAGGAATCCACCACTTATGTGATTCCTCTAATTGGGATAATCTCTCCTCACTCGAAGCTAGTTTCCTTATACTGAAACTGTAAATAATTTGAGGATCAAGGAGCTGAAACATGAAAGAATTGCATAATTACTCATGAAACACGCAGCCCGTTCTCCTCTCTTCGTATAATACATACAGTACATTCCGCCGGTTGGAAAGTTAGATCGTGTTGATCCTTCGAGGATCGTCCGCCGGAACTCCCGTTACCTTAAGTAGCTAGTTCCACGACGGCCAGAACGAGGGAAGTTTCGAGTTCCATCGTGAAACCGCGATATATAGTAGCTAGTCCAGTCTCATATAGTGACTCCGGTCCTCATTGTGTCTCGCATCCACCTGTGCGCATCGACCCGCACCTTCCTCTTCGTCTCAAAGTCTTCCGGTGGAGTCTACTCGGGCAGGACTTGAATAATGATACCGACGTGTCCGGATGGACAGGTTTAAGGACGGCTCGCATCACTTTACTAGCCAATTCGGCGAACCGAGAGCAATGCGACGCTTTTTCGCAGCTTCATTAAGCGATTTCTCGAAACTGTCTTGTTCAATTTTGTAGTTAATTAATCATTTCCTGTACTGCGAACGAGGAATATGAGATTTGACAACATAATCTCTTTTGCGAAAAGATCTTGTTCTGCACTTGTTATTTTTAATATAAAATTTAATTTAGTTGTTCATAAAACGGCTATTTGTTTTATTATAAAGTAATATTTTATTTTATGTCAAAAATGTATTATTACTTGACAATTTTTGAAAGAATGATTCGCATATTTTAGAAACTTTTTAAAATGAAAACTTAAACTGTAATTATGTAAAAAAGTACTTATAGATTAGCATTAAATCCTCATTGCATTTATGTTTGCTAGATCAATTCGGCTACAACCGTGAAGCTGTGAGAAAGATCGATGTTCCGATGAATTCTTGATGAAAACTGAGTGGATTGGGTTTTTACAGTCATGTATCGCAACCAAGGAAAACAAGAGTTACGAACGATCGTAAATCACTCATACTAGTAATCACGCAACAAACAGAATTTAATTCGATTGCTAATTAATACTTTTAAATTAATATTTTTGTTTTTTTTTTACATTACATGTATTAATTTATATAAATCTAGATATCTCTTAATAATCTATGTACACAGAAAGAGAGAGAGAGAGAGAGAGAGAGAGAGAGAGAGAGAAACATTGGATTTATACGGATTTATATAAGAAAAAAAAGGAAAAAGAGTTTTGCAAATAATTCAGGACTTAAAGTCCTTATCCTATCACTGTGTTTAAGTGTTTCGAATATTGTAGACAGATTAATGTGCTACTAAACTCGCCATATCATATATATTCGCATATATGCATACGTCTACGTTCGACGAGGTTTTATAGTGTCTCTAAATTTTCCTCGATAACATCGGTGAAATTTATGACCTCCGCCAGTTAAAGTGTGCGCTCTAATTCTGCATTAAAGTCGCTACGCATACAAGAGGAATGAGGGCATAAACTTTTCGTAAGGTAAAAAGCTTAACTAACGATCATGTATATGATCGTTTATAGAAAAATAAATTAACCAATATGGAAAAATAATAAAATAATACAAATTCATCGTGAGTGACAAAATTTACATTTTATATAAAATGGCACGATATATAAACATATGGTTTTGAAGTACGATAACAGCTTTTAGTATTAAGAGGCTTTTGTGAAATCCACTTTTCAACACAGCAATGTGTATCGCAAAAATTAAAAAAAAACATGTTATGGAAAACTTGATTACTTAAAAAGCAATTACGAGTACAATCTATTGCAACAAAATGTGGTTACCACTATGGGTCGCAAACATTATTCGTTGGTTTCGACGTGAAGTTGGATATGCGTTAATATATAAAGCAGAGTTGCATAATGCTATTACACGTCCACTGGGTAATTATGATTCGTACTCATATGTGAAGTTAATTGGCAACGACGATTCTGCTTTTTTCCAGAACTATTCTTTTAAATTACGTAGGACAATTACGTATATTGAGGCGCCCAATCCTTCGTAATTATCAACAAAATCGATTATTGTGACACCTGACCGACGAGGCATACACATTCACGCAATGTGATTAAACATTCAATTACCACCAAAATGATTACGTTTATACTCGTTTTGCGCGCATTTCGAAGTCTCGAACTCGTAATCTGATACATGAATTTAAACGACTGATCAGTTGCTGCAAATTAATCCCTTCCGCTCGTATTATTCCGATCGCGTTAACGACACTGCTGTGAATTGACACGTATCGACGCTATCACGCTCAATTAAATGATATATGCTCGTTGCCGAATCCTGATTAAATGCCAGATTCAATATTATCAGTTTTATTTTGTATTATCGATTTATATTGTCAACATGATATGTCTCATAAAATTGTAATATCGTTTAGCAAACGGCAAATTGGAAATTTGTTTGATCAAGTCTAGATTATTGCATTTACTGGATCATTTTAATTATCGTATACTTATTTTACATCCTTCTTAAGTTTGCATATCTGATTTAAAGTGTAAAGATTAAGCCGTACTACACGTTTAGAAATTTTTTTGAAACAAGGGGAAAAAGATTTGTGTCGACGCTTCCTAAAAATCTATAAAAGCATTTAAAACATCAAGTTTTGCATATGTCACAAATGTCATGTTGGCGTCGAGTGTTTTTCCAACTCATAAAAGTTATACAAATAAAGTACGTATATAAAAAAACCGAATATCTTTTATTTTATTGCGCAATGTTTTCAGAAACTGTCCGAAAAACGGATGTGCAGAATGTTTTCTCGTAAGTGCGTCTATGTTTTAAAAACGGCTGCTGTACAGACTATTCATACGAACGAAAGAGAAAATCGATACTAACACTCGCGTGACCGGACCGCCAATGGGTTCGATAGCCCCGTAACTTCGTTAAAATAATATTTGCGTACCGGCACAATCCGTTCGAGCGTGTCGTACAATGCAGGAGTAGTCTCCTATGACAGAGAACGACGACGAGCAGCTCGTTAGCTTTGGGCGGTTCGCACCCACGGGAGTTACGCCGCGTATTTCGAGCCCGTCACCCGCAAATGGAAAAGCAATCAGCGAAGTCTTCAATACGTCACAAGAATCGAGACTTATTGAGCGCAGAACTTCCAGAAACAGAGGAAATCTATATTCGGCACTTTCAGAAATGATTGTCGCGAATGGAGCAAAAGAAATCTTTGAGAAACGTTGACAAAGTTAAAGGACGTGTCATTAATGGATTATTTTATCGACATATTTAGTTTGCTTTTGTTTCATATTCTGGCCCTATATTTATAAGAAATATTATTAGGCACGAAGAACCGTCTTGATCGTATTTTTCATTCATGTACGTCTTCTCTCTCAATATGGTATATGGTCCATATCTTCCTCAGGAACTCATCGTACAAAGTGTAGTTGGAAAAAGGAGGAGTGTGCGTTCTTGCGAGTGCTGTATAAAATGTTTGTCATTTTACGCTGTCCGTAAGACGTGTGTAATCCATTAGGAGCGGCGTTAAAACTGTAGCCAACAACAATGTATCGTCTGAAACTTTGTGCGGCGTACCACCTCTTCCTTCTCCTTCTCCTCTTTCTCCTACACCTCCTCGTTTTTCGTGACACCAAACAGATCTGTAAACCAGGGCGCGATGCACTCTGATTTCATAGGATGCAATCCCGTCGGTAACGCGCTTTTGCAGCTAGCATGGGAATGCTTTTTGCATTTTCCAAAATTAACGTTCATCGCACGGACAAAACACGATTCGGGTGCGCGCAATGTCCAGGAGTAACATGATTTTTGGCGATAACGCGATTTGCGCGTTCGCCAAGCTGCTCAATGCGTTTTGCAATGCGACACAAAATCACGCGCGATTAATGTGTCGCCCCATTAAACTTCTATCTGCGTATTAAAAAGAATGTCTGTAAATGTAACACACCGAATTTGCGATGAAATCAGTGCGAATTCAGCGGAGTTGATAATGAACGATGGAAAAAGGATGATTAAAAATCCCTGGAATTGCACATAAGATTGCATGTATACAATTTTATATTTCAATATTCTCCATCACAAAAAGAGCGATTTTCCTGGAAAATTTAAAATTTTACTGATATAGATCTGAATATAATTTTGTTGGTCTATCAAAGTAATTATGTTGGAAAATAACATATAATGAGCAGTGATGCAAAAAATATTTTAGTAAGTCAGTTTGAGTTTCCAACAAGATTATGATGATCCAACAAAATTGTACTTTTTATGTAATACTTATTTGCAACATCAGTAATAGGTCACGTATTTGTATATTAATATATTAATTTTCATTCGTCATTGATCAGCGCAACATTTTCTATTTTGCCTACTATGACTTATTGTCACAATATTATTATGTCATAATAAATAATAAGCTGTTACTTAATTCAATCGTGTTCGTATTAGACGGAGGATCATTAAATTGAATTAAGAATTCAACGATTTTTGTCTACCTAGGAATAGTACATCAATATCAAATGTTTAATTATTTATAACGCTGTCTTTCCGTTAATCTATATAATCCCTTTAAGTCATAACTATTTTGATGCTACGTTATAATAAAGTAATAATATTGCACTTAAAAGCTTTAAGTAATATAAGTCATATATTATTTTCCGATGTGTGTATATTTCATCTTCGTCTACTAGAGTTAGTATGCAGCTGTTTTATAAAAGAAGAGATCACGACGAAAATAACTCACACTTAAATAATCACTAAAATCGAATTGGAAACAGAAACTCAATTGTCGCGTTTGGTGCTGTTTTTTGCTCCGAAATATTCGTTCTCACTTCGGTGATGGATTAAAAATTTAATATCCAGTTTGCGAGTTCACTCACGAAGCGAGCAACGTACGAAGGTTTCTCGAGGAAAAAAGGCTCTACTTCCGTAGACCGCCGAAACGTTACGTTCTAATTTTCGTGTGTCCTTTATGCGTTTTTTTTTGTCTTTTTCTTAACGCTCACAGTTGCCACTTTTGCACAAACATCTTAATCTGTAAGTATTCTAATAGAGTGCAAGAAATACAAGATTATAAATTATAATATTATTTATTATTATTATATATTATTAATTTCTAATAATAAATTAGAATATTATATTTCTTTTGTAATAAAAATTTATTGCGCTTGGTATAAAGCTAATCTAGAACACACACGTAAGCTTGTTTATTTATATCCAATAGATTCAAATTTCCAACAAAAATAATCTCAATACACTTGCTAAGCAAGAATTATTTTGAAAAATGATCGTGCATTATATATATTTATCTGGAGAATTGATATTATTGGATATTATTGCTTCAAATTAGTCACTTTTTACAGGATAATAATTGCTATCGATTTATTTTAATTGCAACACTCTGTACTGCTTTCACAGATGCATTCCCATTCTCTTTCTTTTTCTCTTTCTATCTTGTAGGATGCATTCTCTGACAATGGTCAATTCGCAAGCATGTACATACATATGTGCTCGTAAAGTACCGTATATGCGATCGAGCGTTCAATAAAATTGGCATCACACAGACTGGCCGCGCGTTATCTACTTTAGCGAATAATGGCGTGGAGTGGATCCCAAATTGAAGTTTCGAATTAAACCGTCCGGATGATTCGTCTCATCTATCGGGGTTGCTTTAAGGCTCTGGCGCACAATTTTGTTGTCGGCAAACATGACGCCGTAGAGACTAACTGACTTTAATGTGAAATTATGGTCTCCCGAATTAATTTGTCGATTCCTGCACCGCCTCGAGGAGCGAAGCGGAGGCATCTGAAAGAGGATAACTACGGTGATGAATATCTAAATTACTCATTACTGAACTTGTCCGTCACTCGAGTCGCTTGATTACACCTGAATAAAAGTATAACGATGAATAAAACTTTGACTTGCAATTCAGTGAAGTGATAATTGACAACAGGTAAAAATGCTTTGCTATAAATTAAAACTATACTAATTACTTGTTAATATAAAATATAATTAGATTATAGTGAAAATTATTTATAGTGCTGATTAACTCTCCGTCTGCAATTTGAATTTTGGGAAAATTTTATTCAAGTTTCTCCGAAATAAAGAAGGAATGAATCTTCTAAAATATCTCGTAATAGAATTGAAAAATGATTCTGAATTTTTCCACATTTTTTGAAAATCTAATCCAGAACTTTTAAAAAAACTTGGACGAGATAAAAAAGATCCTGATTACAGACGGAAGAGGAGTAAAAAGTATAATTACAGACAGATGGTTGAAATCAATAAAATAATTTATAGCTGAAGAAATCTTAATGCCATTCTACACAGTGCAAAATACGCAGTAGTATCTTTCTTGCAACACACAAAGTCACGTTGGTCTATTTCAAAAAGCTCGTATCTGACTCTCTTTGAGGGTGGATAAATCGCAGTCACGTGTTTACCGGTCATCTTCCCATCCAGCGGCGATGTCTCGCATACGAGGAGGTAGCTTCTGACGGTGGTGCGAAATTTTCGCGATCTCGTTTGACGCGCGACGGCGCGAAAAAGTGCATTCGCGCACCTATGCACTGCTAACTGCATTCAACGCACGTCCCGCGAGTTTATCTCGGCAAAGAGAGGCTGACATATTGGGATCGTTCTGGTCGTCTGGCCGCGTTTATGTACCCTCTCTGCGCGCCAGCTCAGTACCCCAAATGGGATCGTCCTTTTAGTTCTTTCTTCATCTTCTTTTTTCTTCTGCTCAAACGTAACGTCTAGCAGTTAAGTCACTTCTTAAGTCCACGGCTATCATATTTCAATTTTTTTTTCTTTTTATTTCTATTACAGCTCTAATGATGAAAAGTAAAAAAAAAATCAGAGCGAATATAAAATTTCAATATTTTTCAAATATTATATTGTATTTTAATTAATCATTAACCCGGGAATAGTCATTTGATTTTATGTAAACTTGGCATGAAATTGCTGCATGTATAAATACTGATAAGCAATCAATGTTTACTGATAACTCGTTACATTAATCGAATAGCTAATATTGAAACATTACTAATATGATGTTATCTGTTGTTAACCATAAAATCGAAAGACAATTTCGTAGAACATATCGATAAGCACGTTAACGCGCAAAAACATGGTCTACTGAAGCAGTTTGAGGATTAAACGATATTGCTGGATCTAATATTGCATTGAAAAATCAGTTATGTCTCGCGATAATGGAAACGCTGGCCATTTGCCAGACAACATAACGTTAATCCCACGACAAAATTGCAGATTTTTTAAATTTTATTCTAGAATTGCTTGTCGTTTTTATTTTATACACGATTAATGATTGTCTATATTTATTGTTGTTTGTATATTCGATAAATCTGTATTGAAAGATTAAAGAACAGCATCTGTGTTACGCAAATAATGTAAATGTGATAAATATAGAGTTTTGTTATTTATTCATTAATCTTAATTTATATCTAAATCTATTTTTATTTATACGTTTATCTATGATATCCAGACAACTATTATAATTATGCTATTTTCTCGTTACAGGTGTAGGATGAAACAATGGAGACAGGATCTGCCACCGACTTCCGTTATAATTACTTTCCACAACGAGGCACGGTCTACACTACTCAGAACTGTCGTCAGGTAAGTTAGAAACAACTTTGTTTTACGTAAAATGTAAAACAATTACGCTCAACATTTAAATCTATCATTTTTTAGCTTGTTATTTTATATATTTTGTACGTAAATAGATAAAGAAATTTGCACATTTATTTCTTTTTTGTTGCAAATGGATAAGCATAAAATAGAAAATAATTATATAAAATAAATAATGATTATTTAATCATTTTGTAAAAACAAAAGGATTAAATAAATTCTGCGAATAAAGTATATATTTAATATGCGAATATTTCTGCAAACAAATATAAAGCAATTGTCCATGGGCAAATTCTCACGCGATCGTATAGATAGATGGTACGTACGGCATGGCGATCTTCAATTCTCGATGCATCAACGGGTTGCGGGAAGCGCGTGAGGATTCTCAATTCGAAAGTGGGCGATAGCAATGGAATTTTCTAATCGTCGTTCCATCGTTTTATTCCTCATGTTTATTATGCGCTCGTACACACGGACGTGACGAACCGAAGAATTCGAAAGATCTGCGATATAAGAAGAATGTCAGAATACGAAGAAATATCATTTTGCTTCTTCTCATGACGGATAATACAAAGTTGACTAATGATGATTTAATTAATTTGATTTCAACAGTAAATTTTTAATTTGTTAAAATTACAAATGAGACTTTCAACTTGTATTTATATTTTTCTAAAGCATCTCACATTTTTTATGTAATAAAGAAGAAATGAAACGAAAAGAATAGTAGATTTTTTTCAGAGATTTATGGTTTTACTAGTTCTTGCTTTAACCGTGCAGTTCTTCCAATTTTATTCTTCGACTTCAGCGATTAAAATATTTCGTTTTGTACTTTTAACTGATTCTGTCCGTTTTATTAGTTTCATTTATCGTCTATTCAGAGACATAAATCGCTACATTTTTTTCATAACGTTTTCTATTAATTAAAACATTTTTTTTATTACGCGACATCCCGCTAAAGGAAAGTACGAGCCACATTACTCGCCGGAGGTAACCTTCGTGCAAAAGTTGCTCGAAGTTCTCTCGTCGAACCGGAAGAAGGAAGCAGGCAAGAGTCGGAAAATTTAAGTCCGTAACATGGCGGCGTCAAGAAAATATATCGGCCCTATCGCGTTGGATCGATAAAATTAAAAGGAAGTCTTAATTACCGCGACGAGATCACATTTCACCACAATCTCGATACGACGCGCGAAATTCTGCGCGATCGATTTCACATCTTGTTCAATGTTTTTTTTTCAAACATTAAGAGAGAAGAGAAAAGCAATATATACGATACATCTTAACAACTGAGAACAAATTTATAAAATAATATTTTATTGTTTTAATCGATACACAATCACGGTAAAATTATTGACGTTCACGATTAACTTAAGAAATAATCATAAAGTTTAAACTTTTTTCATTGATATATATGAATATGGTTTTAATTAGAAAGAAAATTCTCTAATTATTTGCGATTCACACAATCCTCTTAATTCTAAACTCACGAACAGAATAGGACGGGGCAATACGAGAACGTTCAAACAAGGGACAAGTGGTGCACTAAGTCTTCGAAACTTTGATAAAAGATTCAATGGGACAATTCCCGAAGCTTCTGTTCTTCTCTTAATCTCAGTTTATTCGACGTTAATCGACCGGAAAAATTTATATAGAAGTGAATGATAGTAATTCAACAAAGAAATGGCATATCGGGCTTTTAAATTGAATCTCGAGAAAAAGCGTGTTACGTTAAAAATTGATCTTATGTCAATATTAACATTGAAAATATTACCGTATTTAACATAAAATGTATATAATGAAAAAAATGATAAAGCATTGTTGCGTATCATTTCTCATATTTAATTTGTTATCCGCAAAATTTCTGAAATTATAAAATAATAAAAAAGTTAAAATAGTATAGCAGTATCGGTAAATGTATTGAAAAAAATTAATATTTAACTTTAAATTGAAAGTTTTTACTTTTGCTTTTAGTGTGCTGAACAGAAGTCCCGAACATTTAATCAAGGAAATCATTTTGGTGGACGATTTCAGTGATCATCGTAAGTAGTTTTATATATTAATAGTATTATATATTATATTAATTTATCAGTTTTAATTTTCGAAAAATGTAATATTATTTACTTCTAAGCAGATTTTACATTCTTTACTTAATTCATAAACTATAATGTACAACAAATATAATATGAAATGAATCGTAATAAAATCTGATATACAAAATTAGAAGTGAGTGAATTACTTGCGGATCAAGCCGCTACGAAGATAATACAATATTTAACGCAATTTAATGCAATTAAAATGTTAATTATATGTATATTTATATGTAATTATGTTTAATGTAATGTTAAACACAATTTCAGAAAATTGTGTTTAATATTACATTTCATATCATGTTTAATGTCATTAAAAGATAACTTGTAACTATTTCATCATTTATGACGTTTACCGCTCTAAACAGAGTGTCATTAAATAATGATTTTGGAATTTGAACTCTTTTACATGCTTAATACTTTCAATCTAAAGTTAATATTTGCTTAATAAAGAATTATTTGGATTGAGTAATAAACTTTGATTGAGTAATAAACAGATGACACCATTTTCAGAACAATAAATATTTTACAATGAAATGCAAGATAAGTTAAATTAATGTAAAATTAAAAATATTATATAGTAAGAATATAGAATAAAGATTGATTGATTTGTTTGCAGCCGAGGACGGCGAGGAGTTATCGCGAATCCATAAAGTTCGTGTGATCCGAAATGAGAAGAGAGAAGGCCTAATGAGATCGCGTGTCCGTGGTGCGGATGCAGCTACCGCGAGTGTGCTAACGTTTCTAGATTCGCATTGTGAATGCAACGCCGATTGGCTCGAACCACTTTTGGAAAGGGTAGCTGAAGACCCAACCCGAGTGGTTTGTCCTGTGATCGATGTAATCAGCATGGATACTTTCCAATATATCGGTAAGTATCAATGGAAATCTCGACATTCTCTAAAATTGCATGTTTTATACATGGAGAAAAATGTAAAGTAACATGCACTAAAATTTTAGTAAAGTTTATGGAATTGGCAGATCCATATAGGGACAAGCGCCTACTTATGTAAAATTTACTTTACTTTTCTGGTATCAGCAATCGTTGTATAGCCATACCATAAGATACTTTTTACATTTCGTAAAATAAATTTTGAAAATTGTTTGCACAGTCTTGAGAATAACATAGTTTACTATCAGATAATAATCACTTGAATGGTTTACTATAATTGTGTAATGCATAATTGTAACGTTTTACCTTCAATATTTTTACTTTCAAACAAGTGAAATTTGTCATAAATTCATCAAAAATAAATAGCCAGAAAAATTTTACTAGTCTTGTAAAATAAAAATTTCTCAACCATTTTTCCCCGTGTATAGCGATAATTTGTACTCTATGTTGTAAATAATTGGAAATATCTGAACGAAAGACAATTTTATCTTGTTTCTAGGAGCTTCCGCCGATCTTAGGGGTGGTTTCGATTGGAGTTTGGTCTTTAAATGGGAATATCTCAGCCAGACGGAACGACAGGCGAGACAAAAGGATCCGACACAAGCCATTAGAACCCCTATGATTGCTGGCGGACTGTTTGTCATCAACAAAGCGTACTTTGAGAAACTCGGCAAATACGATACTCAGATGGATGTTTGGGGCGGTGAAAATCTCGGTAAGACTATTTACAGTTTTATGTACAAAGTATTTGGAAATTTCACAGAAATTACACGCACATTCTTGTGTATAATTAAATTCTTTCAACCGCATTGCTCTTTTACAAAATATGCAAAAATATTTTATCTGAATATTTGTGCATCAGCGCTATATATGTATATTTATATTCATATCCATTTTCTAAAGGTAATATTATTTTATTTTAACAAAATTGTAAATATACTTTGAAAGATATTACATTGTGATGGTCAATGTACTTTTACAAAAACTTTGTTTCAAGGCACGCGCAACTCATGATGAATATTTTGCAGCAGAATAAACTTTTTATTGGATCAATACAGTCGGAAGTTATAATTTCTCAACAAGTTTTAATGAGTGCTTCCCATTAAATTTTATTAAAAAGCATCATACCGGTGTAAATATTAGCTCATTCATCACTGTATCAGACAGCTGTGCAAATAAATGCTTGAAAATAACTCAGTTCGAAAGTTTGCAGAGAATTGCTGTTGCTTTCTCAATACAATTTCTATTCATAGCGCACATAATAAAAATTTTTTATTTAATTTTATTTTTCATAAAAAATCCATTTAAGAGATAATTTTATATTAAATTTATTCTGTAAAATAAAATTTTAAATAAGATTTATATTTAAACGTTTAATTAAAATATACATTTATAATGCAAAATTAATGTGTGTCACAAAACTTTTTATTTGAAAGTTGTCAGAAAAGTGTTGTATCTATTATTACGCTTTTCAAAAATACGAAGGAAACGAACTCTTTGACAGAAACTACCATCTTGTGTGCAGTTTGTAAGAACTTTGTGGAAAACACGGCAAGCAAACCAATATATGTCGGAAGTGTGAAGTTAGAAATAACTGCGACCCCATTTCGGACAGAAGAGAAATTGTTGAGTTTCTTTGGAAAAGTCTAACGCTATTTTAGTTTAGCATAACTTTGATGAAACCTCTACATTAAAATAGTATTTTTCAATAGCTAGCAAACCTTTGCAAATGTATATTTTAAAATGTAATTTTATATATAAATTTTTATTAGAATCAACCACCTTTGAAATGTTCTACATGAAATATAAAATAGTACTCTTTATTTTATACAGAATATAATACTCTTTATTTTATACAGAATATAATATAACTTGTTATTTTACATAGAAATGATAGATATTTTTTTAACATTCTTTTAATATTTAATCTGTAACACAAGACAGCTTACGAAAGGAATAATATGAGGCAATGCGATAGAGAGGGAAGTTTATGCATTTTCTCTTTCTATATCCTTGGCATCTTTGTTCTCACGTTGAACATTTGTACTTACTGCGTGCACTTGTAACTTTCTTTCAGAAATATCGTTTCGTGTGTGGCAATGCGGTGGCAGCTTGGAGATTATCCCGTGCTCACGTGTGGGCCATGTATTTCGTAAACGTCATCCTTACTCGTTCCCCGGAGGCAGCGGAAACGTGTTTGCTCGAAACACGAGGCGCGCAGCCGAAGTATGGATGGACGACTACAAGCAGTTCTACTACAACGCCGTACCGTTAGCACGAAACATCCCTTATGGAAAGTAAGTCTGGATGCGCACTGACGTCTCAATTAAACTTTAGGCAATACTCTAGCTGATTTTCCTCCATTTAATCATAACTATTATTTAATACCACATTAAAGTTTGTGATAGATCGAACACATGAATATGCATAACAATTATTTTTTTTAATTTTATATTGTAGTCTAGATATATTTATTAAGTTAAAGACAATATAGAGTGTTTATTTGGAAGATACAAAATTATGTTAATCATGAGCAATTATATCTTTCAGCATACAGGATAGAATGGAGCTAAAACGAAGACTACATTGCAAGCCTTTCAGTTGGTATCTGAAGAACGTATACCCTGAATTAGTTATACCTACGAGTGAGGGTGGTCCAGGAGGATCTCTAAAACAGGGTACCGCCTGTTTAGACAGCATGGGCCATCTTCTCGATGGAAACGTTGGTCTTTACCCTTGTCACGACACTGGTGGTAACCAGGTGAGTATTTTTTAATTAGATTAAATGAGATTGAATGATAATTGAGATCCAGTCAAGTGTGCTTGAACAAATTTTGCAAAACGTCCGCTGATAAATTTTGTCCGCGGGAAGATTATAAATTTGACGCTGTTATATTGGATGCTGAATAGAATGCCACAACGAATAGGTGTAACAGAATTTATTTACATGATTTGAAATTGGTGATAGAAACCGAGTATGCGGATTGATAGCAGAAATCGAGTAGAATTTGCATTCGACAGGTTCTGTTTGATTTCTGTCGCCAAGTTACTGTCAAGTTCTTCTGCCAAGTTGTATGTTGACAGGCTCTATTGATAGAACACGAGCTTAATATGGACACAGATGGTACCAAATCTGCTGAATTTTTCTGTTTTGTTGAATTTGCTGCCAATTTGTTGGCATTCTAATTATAAGTTTGCTTATTAAGTAATTATTTTAAACAATTTTACAAAACCAACGTTTTGCAGGAATGGGGCCTCACGAAGGATGGCTTGATCAAGCATCACGATCTCTGTCTGACCTTACCAGTATACGCCAAGGGTACGACGCTGCTAATGCAAATCTGCGATGGTAGCGAAAACCAGAAGTGGCGACACATGGAGGGTGGTCTGATACGCCATACCAGAATCCCTGTGTGCGTGGATTCGCGATATCACGCGCAACGTGGTATCACGGTGGAGAAATGCGATTCGAACGCAGAAACGCAGAGGTGGCATCTCTACAATCACAATCACTAGCTGATATGGTTGCGGTGAACACGTTCACCCGCAGACTCTCTCTTATCACTATACGCCACGATGTGATCACCATATAATGAAATCCACCACGTCAGAAGTGCGTTATATTGGACTGACTGCGCGCGAGCGGATCGATTCAGTTACTTATCGTAGACCGACGCAATCTTCATGACCGCAATTGGAACTCTTCACGATCTCTTTTATGTGGTATCGATGAAGAATCCTATTTTACCACACTGACTTCTACGTGAGTTAAGGCTCGGATGGTACATTTGGATATATATAGAAGAAATTTGAGGAGTTCCCTCTATTGAAGCTACAAAAAGTGGTACACGCTAACCAAAACGGAAATAATTTCGCAAAAGAAAGTGAAAAAACTGTTTTAAGACTGCTTGATATATGTGACTCTAATCAACAATTTTTAGTTTCTACATCTATAAGGATTCTATCGCTTCCAATCGTTTTCTTAGGCACTAGATCATCCTACTTTTACATTGACAAACGATTAATCTGATAGGATGATGTCTCGCGATCGATGTGTGATAAGTGTAAAATTATTTATAATATAATATATAAAAAATATGGAAGCGTGTGTATGAACGGTGATGCAAATGGAAGTTGTGTAAGATTTTGGTACTGCAATCCGATTATGCATACTGTTTCAAATATCGAATTTATAAATTGCGATACTTTATACATTGTATGATTGATTTAAAACAAACGAAAACCATATAGTCACTCTTAACATTTTTAGCTTCGAAGAAATTCATAAGGCACAAAAATTTCTAATTTTTGAAGGTGTTATAAAAATTGAATTTTTAAAAATAATTGGGAGTGCATACGCGATGAAATACCGTATATTTTATAATTGCCAGATGATTCATTTCTTTAAGAGATTACACAAAGATTGAAAGAAATATAAAGTATTACGTGTGGGAAATAATTTTTCAATTCACAATATTTTTTCAAAATTCATACACGATATAGACATAAATACTTATATACAGAGTTTTCTTAGAACTTTTGCTGATGAAATTTATATATTCAATTGAATCATATAATAATTCAATTTAGAATTATTATATTATTAATTTTCAACTAAATTGGAAATAGAAAGAATTTGGATTGAAAGCAAATCTATAAAACCGTATTAATGCTTTTAATGGAAATTAATGAAATTAATGAAACCATTACTGAAGGAGTGATAAAAGAATAATACAAAATCGAATTATTTCTTCTTTTTTTATATAGTATAATAAAAAATAACAAGAGTTTTGTTCATGGAACAAAAAAGTTGATTAGAAATTCGAACATTCAAAA
The DNA here is from genome assembly GCF_001594115.1 of Trachymyrmex septentrionalis. Taxonomy (NCBI): domain Eukaryota; kingdom Metazoa; phylum Arthropoda; class Insecta; order Hymenoptera; family Formicidae; genus Trachymyrmex; species Trachymyrmex septentrionalis. The sequence continues at coordinate 4,851,809 of NW_017304438.1, read as the reverse complement.
TAGAATTCTAACATTCAATTGATTTTTCAGTGCAATCTAAGCTGATAATGTCTTTCGTATGTATGTTTTTTATTAAATCCATAAAAAAGGATTTATAATATATAGGTGATATCGAGTTATTTTTAGTACGGTTACGTACTCGAGTGTCTAATCGAGAGCAGTTCGTCTTTTTTTATATATTTATTTACGTACAATTCTTTAAATAAATAAGCCAAAGCTTTTACACTTGGCTTTTTGTTTTAAATAATTGATAGTTTTATCACAAATACCATTTTGAGATTACGCTTTTATGCAAATCGCGCGGAGAAGTTTTTCGCTACTTAATCGGGAATATACGCGCAGAACCAATTATAATTATATTACGTTATCGATGTACCACACCGTTTAATTAAAAATACTTAATTTTAATGAAGTATACATAATTTCCGTATCTATATTTAAAGAATTTGAAAGACGCTTTGCAATTGTACTGAAGCACAGATACAAGAAGCTTCTCAGCGATTGAAATCGCTATTTTGACCGGGCCCAAAATCATGCTAGGTTCAATGCGTATTCTTTTTATCTAATCTTAGTATCGGCGCATCTAAATCCGCGAATATTCTACTTCTCAATTAAACAACAAATTGCGATGAACAAAATGCTTTCCCTTTAAAAGCATGCGTAAAAAAGAGATTTATTTTTGTAACTAATTGTATACTTACTTGGTTGTGCGAATAAATGAAAATCGCGGGATGTATGTGAATACTTAACATATTGTAGCTCGTTAATAGCATTTCAAAAATGTGAATTTCTACTTTTTAAAAGCATGTATTAATTTTCAAATCTTCCAACTTAAATATCTTTTCCAACAATTTGGAATTTAACTCTTACTTTAATCGCAGCTAATAATAGAAGTTCGATTTCTCGGTAAAAATTAAATTATAAAATCGAAAATTCTTTCCCAAGAGAATAAACCGAATCTAAAATAAAACTGCAGCTCCATATGGATTTATTATTCGTCTACAACGTGTTAAGTGAAAAGATTGAAGCTGACGCAACTAATTATAGCAATACATATTAACAGACACAGTCTTTTGTACACTTATACTTTCCGATGATAATGTCTTACTGCCGTCTCTTCGCGCTGAGACTAAATATCGCGAAGTGAGATGAATAATATCGTATATAAACTTTTGTATAATACACACGGGCATCCATATTACATCTACGCTAGCTGTTGTAGCAAAATCATCTGTTAAGACATTCTTTTGATATCGATATTGTATGCGTAGAACGATAATATACTTTTCATGTAGATATAATATGCGACCAATGAAGAAATTGGTCGTGCCCTAATTAAACGATTGCGATATTATAATAATCTCGAGTCGCTTCTAAAAATCAAAATGTCAAGAAAATTTACTGATTTTTATCGTTTTATTATCGCAATAAGAACGTTT
>NW_017304438.1:4849330-4850270 GCF_001594115.1 Trachymyrmex septentrionalis | reverse complement strand
ATATATAGAGATAGATAGTAAATATGTACACGGGATATCTCTATACGCGTATCATTATCGCGTTTCCTTTCGACTGCAGATTCTTTGAAGGATTCCGACTAAGTCAACTTTCCTTTAGTGCGAGATTGAAAAAGAGGTATAATTACGGAGTTAGTTAACATTGGAATTAAAGGATTTTGCCGTACCTAGCTTCAGCTGCGTACGTAGAAACTTTGTTTCCAGATAATTTTAAGACGGACTTCGCTCAATAGAGAAATAATTTCAAGCTTAATTAACGGAATATTTAACTTTTAATATCAAATGCCTTGGCAATTAAATCTGACAATTAGAGAGTTACAGTGCTTTCGGCGTTAACTGCTAAATAAAATTGCGTTTTCAAACTCATAGTTGTTAATATCACTTTTATCAAGACAAAAATTGAATTTAATTTGATTTATTATATATAAAAAAATATGCAGAAAATAGGATATTGAATTGTGTGTATGCCTGGATAAAAATGCAGACATCCTTGATGCTTAATTATGTTTCATATAATCCGTAAGAATTGGTAAGAATCGTTGTAAATAATTATGTATATTTCATTGATTATCTCTTTCCCGTCCTACTTACAGCCTTAACCAAAAATATTAAGCTTATTAATCATCATTTAAAGTTTTAATTAAAAAATTGATTTATAGCTTTTTGTAAGTTACTTTTGTTTCAAGAACCCTTCAAACTTATGTATATATAAATAAAAAAATATATAGGTGCTTAATATTTTTGGACAAGGTTATATTTCGAATAGCTTCTTTCGCTATTAGTGTGAATACTTATATATTGCTTCCGTGCATTTCTCGTAAAAAAAAAGAATCGCCACATACAATCGTACTTCGTGTGTATCTGTAAATAAAAATTATATATACATATATATTTATAATATATATAAAGACAACTTAACGAA
>NW_017304438.1:4824439-4849230 GCF_001594115.1 Trachymyrmex septentrionalis | reverse complement strand
ATATATATAGCGGATAACCAATCAATGTTAATATTCATGTGTCCAGTAATATGAAAATTTATACTCGAGAAGCGAAATTGTGGTGTCGATAAAATAAGAGCGCTGTACATTGAATAAGCATTTATATCCTTGTCATATATAAATACGATGCGTTAGTGCAATATTTTGTCTGATAAGAACAATTTTAGATATCAAGAAACAAGCGTCAGTTCGGCATCCGCTACTTTCAAATTACAATAATTTTGCTGTAGGATTTGAAATGGCGTTTGCATGGAATCACGCAAAGTGCATATTGAAGATGTTATATACTTGGAATAAAATATCCTCATCAAAACTAAGCAGAATTGAAAGTAGAACTTAAAGAAACAGAAAAGTATGGTAAATAATTTTCAAAATCATCCTTTAAAATTCTGTTTCATATATTTTAAAATATGCAGAATATATTCTGTAAAAGATTTAGCAAGGAAAAATATTGAAAAATTCTAGGTATATTTGTCTTCAAAATGTTAAATTGAAATTTCCTCTGCTCTATATATATATTTTGCAAATGTAAAATAATTATATATACATGTTAAGAATGCGATAATACAATAATTATATAAAAATGAGTTTTTCTAATAAAATAACGGGGTATTTCCGTAAATTTATATTTGTGTGACAAAACTTAATTTCTCATATCACTTTATACATCATACTGTGTCATTAATGTTTAAAAGATATCCACATTATTTTCTATTATGCTTTTTCAATCCTTGTTGAACTTTCCTTTTTATTTCAGCAATGTCTATATCAGTCTTTCCAGTTTCACTTTCAACAGATTTTTCTTCAGGTGGTACAAATGCTTGTGCTCTACGCTCCTGCCTCTTCTTGGTTGCCTCTTCGTGTTTCGCTTCCAGTTCCTTCTTTCTCTTTGCCCTCTTCTGTTCCTCCTTTAAGAAGTATTCACCAGACGCCATTGCCTTATCGATTTTGCTTTCTTGTTGAGGCGGTGGGAATGGAGTGTACGGTTTCTTCTCCCTCTTCTTCTTTGGTTCTTTGCGCTTACTTATATTCTTGCTGGTATACTTGGGAAGATATCGTTCCCAATTCTCATTCTTTAATTTTGAATTTTTAGAAAGTTCTCGTTTAAGCATCAATGTCTTGAGACTATAAACTGGATGAACATTCTTCATAGTATCTTGTACTATTTTTCTCACTTGCTGTACGCCTTTATAAGGTCCCAGTGCCGAAACAGTTTGACCCTGAACCACGACATAACAATTAGTTAGCAGCTCAATGGATTTCAAATTACATCCATTTGGTCCAATAAGCCTTTGTCTCCTCTTGACAAACTTCTCCTTGTTTCTGACAAAGGAGGATATCTTTATGATATCTGCAGTAATGTCATCCTGGAGAACTCTAATAGCCTGCTCGAAGGGAACCGAACGAGCCATGAGCTTGATCACGTCACGTGCTTTGATGATTATGTATGGATCCCAAGTCTTCCTGGTAGTTTTCACTGTCATGCTTCCTTCAATGAGATCCAGTTCAGCCTTGATATGGTGCTCATCTAACGCTTTTTGAATCAGAAGCCAATGTTCCTTCAAATATTGCTCGCGGTATTTTGGAAACATCGTCGCAAATGAGCTCTCCACGAGAAGACGATGTGGATTATCCTCTTCTTTAAATTCTGGTATTTTCAACGACCACGCATTGTCAATTGGTCCGGTTTTTTCCAATTTCTTCGAGCTACTCATTCTCGTGCGATTCGGAGAATGATCAAGAATTTAATCACTAATGTAAATGCATTCGATTTTTTTCTTTTGAAGTATTTTTCAAATAAAGAAAATTAATATGCCTTCAATCTTTTCTTTTAAGCTTTTCTTCTTGAGTCTTTGGATGGATTTCCAACGTTTAAAGGGTTCACAGTTGTTCACAGTACCATGTGTAACCTTTTAGGTTATGTATAGTCGTGTTGATTTCTGAAACTTGAAAGCAGTCGAGCAGTGATGTCAAAATGAAACTACCATTTATTCCTAGTTTCCTACCAAGTTATTTTTTGCTTAGGGAATTGTAGGGATTTTTTATGATAGGGAATTTATTCCTACAAACATGGACTACGTTTACTAGCGCCTCTATACATAAAACGTTCATATTGAACTGTATAACTACGGATATTTCCGTACGTATATTTGGCGGGTAATGCATCTACAGCTGGTCTTCAATTTGATTATATAAATTTTATTCAATTTATATGTACTCACAGACGGTAAAATACTACTATCAGTTAATACTACCAAAGTAGATTTAACTTACTATCAGTCAATTAAATTATTTGATTAATTTCTGTCTATATGTATAATTATATCATTATATACTTTTAATAATTTTTCCACTCTATAACGTTTTATTACATATATTTACCTTTAAAATTTATGTTACTAAATGAAAAGCATCAATATATAATAACTGATAAATGTATTCTTACTTATTTTTATTGTTAAAACTTAAAATATAATAATTTATTGTTTTACGAAACTATTTTACAAGAATTTATATAATAATCACATGTTTTATTTCTTATATTTCATAAAGCATTTTATTTCTAATTCTTGCATTGTAACTTTATTATAACATACCTTTGAAACAAATAATATTTTATGAGTAGTGGTGCTAAATCTTGCTGTAACATTATTAAAATTAATTCTCAAAATCAATTGAATGTAGGATTAGAAAATATATAATCGAACTTTTCCACGCACATATTGAAAAATCATGGGATAGCAAAGATTATCTATGATCCAGTTTATTATACAATTACAATATCCTTCACTATAATTATATTGTGATAAATAATAATTGTAATAATCGTAGTATATCTAGATAACACGAATTATTTATGATTGATATGATTTTATTTATACATTCGCTCTTCCTCTCATTTTCATTCTCTCCCTCTCATTTGCTCTCTCTCTCCCTCCCTCTCTCTCTCTCTCTCTCTCTCTCTCTATCTCTTTTTTTTCTCTTTCAGTCCCACAAAAGTCATCCTTTCATCAAAAGATGAGAGGAGATAACTGCAGACACGCATTAGCAGGAAATTTGTCTATAATTATTACAGTCCGTCGACGGAAAGATTTACGAATCGCGACACCGTCGTTCATGATCGCTCCGATAATTCTTAGTACAAAATAGTTAAACGATTTATCGTTCTTATTTGAACGGGGTTTCCGATCATCGTAACGTTTTAAGAACTGTCATACCGTGCTCTTCGCGTATTACCCTTACACGATTATGTTATGCGCCTCGTGATAACATATTACACATCGAACGTTAATAAAACCTATGGTAATTCTACAATTTTCCACGAAGACGTCGAAAAATTGGGCACTTCAAATTAAGATGCAAAATGCCATAAATTGAAAAATACGCACGATTTTCTACTATCCAATTTCACAAGTAAAATTATTTTTAATTAGAGTACAGACATCTTTAAGTACGCAAATATTTACGCACAATTTGGCTGATTCCAAAAAGATTAATTGTACTCTTCTTAATGTTTTTTAAAATCATGTTTAACTCAGCTTTTCGTAATTTGACATTTAGTTCTATCAAAACTTAAAGTATCCAATTGCGCGTCTTGCGTCGAAAGTATAAATTCTTCTACAAGTAGTCGACTAATTGGTATACCCGGAGCTTTGTAGCTTCGTTTTCTCCTAATTACTGAGAACATCTAGAATAGCCTTAAGCCAATTATGACGCAGATGGAAATAAAAAGCAAAAGATCGTATAATTTCTGTTCGTTTAAATTGAATGCGCACTTTATAAAAAATGACTATGCAAAGTTAATTTAGTAATTCAAAATATATTGCTTGAATAATTCACAAATTGTTATACAAATAAATTTTACTCATTTATCGCCAGTAATTATAATTTTTGGCATTTTCAAAAATGTTTGAATAATTAAGAATTACTTTACATCTTAATTCTGTATTTAATCCTGCTTCTTATCCCGTCTGATCGTAGATTGGCTTTAACGCATTTATATATAGCAAATCGAATATTATCTATTCACTACTAAATTGTATATACAGTTAATATATACACACATAAATGAAAATGACAGGACGGTAGGAGAAAAATACATTTCTAACGCGACATCGCAAATTTAACAATGAAAAAAAAAATTCTCAAAACTAAGATACATAGGCATCTGTCATCAAAAGTGATCTATGCCATAAAAAATATTTGTTCGTATATCTTTTTTTTACAAAACATAAAATCGTAACTTGGAAGGAATGAAGGAGTGAGGAACTACAAAAAATCGAACAAAAAATGTTGCTGTAACTAAAAGCTCTCTAGCACTTTTATTCTCAAATAATAAAAGTTAAAATATATATAATGAAATAATAATAACTAATAATAATTGATGGGTGTAACTAATACAATAAAATGTCTATCCGTTTGCGCATTATGTCTATTAAACGCATTACAACATACGAACGATAATTAGCCGACGATGATGCCGTAGCGAGGAGAGGAGTGGGGATCGTATCTCTATATCATTATCATATTAATTATCTACAAATTGCTGACGAACAAAAATCGATAACCTTCTCCCCGCCTTTATGACTCTCTTTGCTTAACTGTCTTCTCTTTTCAATTTCCTTTCGAGGTATCGTATTCTCTACCTCTCTGTCCTCTTTTCACTCATCGTCGTACCTGTCAACGGATGCGCGTCTTTAGGAACTCTTTTTATTCGCGTTTCTCGCTTTATCTTACTATAATTCGCCTTTCTGTCTCGTGCGCATGTTTTTGTCGAGAATTTGTTTTTGCTACAGCTTGGTCCACGACTCTGGGAGTTCAGGTTTAAAGATAGAAATGAGATGAAGTATGAAATGAGACGAAAGGAAGCTATCGGATGTTGCTCGTACGTAGTCTAACAGTTCGGCCCGACTCTCACTGTAAAGAAATTTTCTAACGCGTTTGTACAATATTAATCTTCCGTGATTGGACTCATTAAAATATAATTTAGGAAAAAACTACGCAATTAAAGTTTCCCACATATATCAAAATACTGCTGTTATTTCAAATTACTTTGTAGCGCAACGTAACAATACGGTGGCACCGTGCAAATTATTGAATCATGTAATGACAGCATCCGCTTTCCATGTATAGTTACGTACAGTTAGAAACGTAAAACATTGTCAGATACATAAAAAGTCGTATGGTAATGTACACGACAAGCGACATTAACAATAGTAGCATGTATTGTGACTACATATCAATCTCAATAATATGATGATAATGATGACAATGATAATGATGATAATAGTACATGTTGCTTTTAAATCTTGTCCTATTAAATCTTATCTCGTCCTATTAAATCTTTACTATATACAACGTCCGTTTATACATTTATGTATATTTATATGTGCATATGTATACGCAGATGCATGTAAAGATTTTGTATGTACTATGATGCACAGTCGACAACTTACGTGATATTACAATAAAATTACTGTATTTATATATATTTATATATGTATACATTTTTACGCAATTTTTCACGTTGATAATGGAATCTATACACACGCATGAGTTTCAGGAATAAGTATATGATTGGTATATCACGTTTCCTGGCCTATAATCTAAAATCATAGCCCTTAATTAATCACCGAAAGTGTTCGCGGGAAACGGATTGATCATAGCGAGCATAAATCGAGTCACAGCGGAGAGCAAAAAGTTTCTACCTAATATCCCAATAGGAGCCTATATACAACGAAAAATATATATTAAATATATTAAATCACTCGTATTAAAAAATACATAACATATTGTGCTGTGTACTTTTACGAATAAGATATAACGTAAAAATCGGAAGCGTCTGAGTCTCCACTGCGTCTATCTCGATGTACAAGTGTATACGTACGCTTTATATAGCTCGCTATTTAATGTACGTGATCGTATATACATTACGTATTATCTAGGTACCGCATTATGTACAGTATTTCTAACTACTGCTAACTAATCGCTCGTGACTGTCAAAAATTTTTTCATCAAGGATGCAAGTGCTAAACGTTGCTACGCACGCGGGAGAACGATGCCGGACGCGATCGTCTTGCATCGCATCCTCGGTAACATTTGATGGACTTAAATCGTATAATATATACAGCCCTGTGACACAGATATGTACGATACGATGACAGACACGCCTACGTATATCTATGTATGTACAATTGTATTGTCGGATCTCGCTATTTTATCATTGAGACGCTATAGCTCGGTTTGTCGCAGGGAAGTAAAGACATCCTCGAATAAAATTATTTTCAAAAAAGATATCAACGATAAAGAAAAGAAAAAAATGAGTAAGATAATTTTTTCTGCATCATTTATTGCGATTTGAATCATTCAAACATATGCGTAAATAGATACTTGCTTAATGAAGTTAGTGTTCGATATAATTCGTTCGTTATAATTTTTTTTAATGCTACAATCAAATTGAATTTATAAAAAATAATAAGTAATTCCTCGCAAATGACTAATTGTTGTAAATTAATATATGCAAAGGTATTAAAAAAAGTTGTTAATAAAAAATCATCGATCATCTTTTGAAATAATTGAAATATATCAGGAAGAATCTATAAAAATTATATGAAATTATACACTCTGTATTTATAAAAGTGTTAATATAAACATATGTAGAATATAAACATATGTAGAATACGTGTTTATATGAATATAATTTAATATTTTCATGAACACCAATTAGGTTGCAATTAGAAATTGTAAAACTTTCCATTATTGATAACACACGCTTCACAAGCATTGACACTAGAAGTACCGACATTTTTTTTACTCACTAGAAGAATTAAATATATAAATTACTAAATATATGAAAATAAAGAACCCAAACAATACAAAGTCTAAAATTATGACACAAGACACGTTTTTAAATCGTTTTTTAAAAGCAAAAAACATCTTATGATCCGATTTTAGACACTTTTTGTTGTCTGGGAAAATGAGAAGAACCAAATATTTCATCAATATGAAAGACGTAATTATCGGTAAGTAAAAGAAAAAATCTTGTATTAAAATCTTACCTTTTACATAAAAAATATACAATCTGAGTGCAAAATATTGAATATATAAAGAACATAATCGATTCAGCTCTTATTAAAATCTAATAACGCTTTATTCAAAAACTTGACGGCTCATATAAAGATACACAATTGGTCTTGTGCTATCCTTAGACGTTATTACACTTTTAGAGCCGAAATACTACCGTGTCTCTTGATAATATTAATCTAAATCTTATTTATAAAATATAGGAAGATAATGATCGATACTTCTAGTGTTAAAGTCAGTTCTCATTTCGTTTGCAGATAAATGCAATTTCTGTTCGCCATTGAATAGTTTTCAAATGAAAAAGAAAAACAATACATTCTAACATAATTCACTTTATACGCCTGAAGCATATAAAATTACGTAAAATTAAAGCTATTCCATTAAAAAAATTGTCCTAATAATAATACAATAATCTCTCATAATTGCCTCATGTGTACAGATAAAAAACTTATATAACAAATTTGTACGCGGTTGAATATATTAATTTGCACTATTACAGATTAAGAAATATATTATATATTATCTATTTAGGTGTGTAAATATAATAAACATAACATTTTCGATTGATAAAGTATACAGCATATGACATAAAAAAATAACTTATGCTGAACATTTAGCTAATTTAAGCTGTTTATGTATACTATGTTTACGTGTTTATCAATTTTTTTACAACAGTCTTTAATGTAAACTAGTGCATATTAATGCATTCAACCGAACTAATTATTAATTTTCCGTATACTTAAAAGTGCATATTAATATTCATACTGTATGTAATACGCAGCGTGTCTTCGTATACCCTTAAATGCTTACAACTGCGAGTGATTTAATCATCAACATGGATTTAGATTTCTCTTATTTATAGTATTTCATTTAATTTACACCCTCTCGTTCAATCACTCCTCAATTAATTGTCTATAAAATTGATTACATCTTTCTTTGGATTCCCTTGTGATTTCTTCATGAATTTTTTATTTCTTGTATGCTATTATCAAATTCCATTTGATAGCCCCATCAGTGATACTTGTTAAAGTTAAGTGCCGAGTTAATTTGTCTATTCCTGACTTTCTTTTCACAGTCAAAATATTAAAATATAAAACGGGATTAAAGAAGAAGTCACGAATGAATAAATTAACTCAATGCCAATAAACAAAGAGTAGGCAGACTTAGAGATCATTGAGGTCCGATATTCCGAACGTTACCTCGATTAATAGCTTCGAGAAATCAAATCATGGCTAATGATAGAATTCTGGTAGATTGCACAAGCGTCGTGCTTGTTGCTGATGATGATGCTGTTGCTGTTGATGTGATTGCTGATGATGCTGATGGTAGAGAGTGTCCCCTTGATGGGTCACTTGCTGGTGTCACTCGTGGGACTTGTTGTTCAGCGGATGATAATTGCCGCCTGACGAAGTTACTAAAGCAAGAGGTATGGGTGTTGGATGAGGATGCGAGTGGCCAGAGCTGGAGGAATGCGTTGTAAGCGCTAAAGGACTGCCAGAGATAGAATTGGCGAGGGAAGCAAATACCGAAGGTGCAGGTGACGTCATTGTTGGACTGCCCATTGCAGCTGTTGGCGGATTGATCCTCTTTTCCTTTTGCCTCCTGAAATATAATTACATGTTGCTTGAAGAGAAAGAAAACTGATGCAAAATTCACAATCTATTATCGTGATAAAGAAAAAAAATAAAAATCTTTCCATGTATATCCAACTATGTATATTTTACGAATGTATTTAGGACAGAGGGGGGAGGTTAAATTTCCTCCAAAGTTTATGAGTTATTAAAAGTTATGATTGTTTCCTATTTTTTCCAATTCAAAATAAATTTTAAAAAAGAAACATTTTAAATTCTAAAAAATATCTAAAAAAAAAGCAACTCATTCACATAACGCAAAGAATTGCTGTTTATATGATACATTGACAAAAATTCCCTCTGAAAAAAAGTCTGGATACGACCATGTGTATATCTTAACAATTTTAATATTTACCTGTTACAAAACCACACACGAACTACTTCTTTCTCCATCGCAAGACTATCCGCCAGTATGGTTATCTCCTCGGACGTGGGCTTTGGGTTTTGGATAAAAGCCTTTTCGAGAGCCACTCTTACGCTGGTCTCTATCGACGTTCTCTTCTTCCGCCGCCTGCCAATTGCTTCCGGTGTCGTAAGTGGATTCGACAGAGAGTTAGGATTGTTCAGTGAATTATCGGCATCCTCTAACCACTTTTGTAACAGTGGTTTCAGCTTGCACATATTTTTGAAGGAAAGATTAAGTGCTTCAAACCTAGAATGCATAATCATTGATTTTGCTCAACTTAGTCAGTAATCATTTATTTCATTAACTTTAAAATGACGTAAGTAAACTACTTTTGTTTTATGTATCATTTCTATTATATATAAAAGAAATAATTTGAACAATATATAAGCTTAATAAGAAAAAGAAAACAACTCAAAAACTCCGAATACAAATATTTTTGAAATATTTTTACAGCGTTTATCTTTATTTGAAAATTATATTTATTTAATTGAAGTTTATCACAAAAGTTTTACACAAAAAATATGTTTACCTGGAGATCGTAGTTTGGGAAAAATCATTGCCGTAAAGTTTGCCCATGGCGAGTCCGACGTCTCCTTGAGTAAAACCAAGCTTGATCCGTCTTTGTTTGAAGGTTTTGGCGAACTGTTCTAACTCTTCGAGGTCCGTTGTTTCCTCCGGCGAAGGTTCTAATCTTGTCGGTTTTACTGCTGGCGGTGTGCTCGGTGGTGGCGATGATCTTTGCGCCAAACTTCGTCCGACTAAATTGCCGCTATTTTGAAGAACTTGCTGCTTCTGTAGCAACTGCGCTGCCGCTTGCACCTAATAATTATAGTTTTTCTTATCAATTTTAAATTATTCGAAAACACACACGAGATATTTAAGATAATAATCGTTCGCCGTTCTAAACATGCAAATTAAAGTTGTATCGAGCCTTTTAAAAATGGTCTAGATATCTCTATAATATGCTCTTATCACTTCTAAAGAAATTTTAACCCTTTATTATTTCAAAATAATGTTCATGCTTTCGTTCGTAAATAAATTTTGCAATCAACAATGCCTGGATACAACTCTCTCCTAAATCGTACCTGCATGGACTGTGAGCGCGGATGACTCGGTCTTGTTGGGTAGCCACCGCTCTGCAACAGCCCCTGCAAGACGTTGACGACCATTGGTAAAAATCAATAATGGTCATCTGCACTTCATCTCTATTCAAAATAGAAATTCATTTCCGCGATATCTTTAAAATGCATTTCAAAATGAAATACAGCTCATAATTGATTCGTTATATCTCTATGGTCCTAAATTTCTGTAAACGAGCATTGTGATTCAAAAATACAGCTATGTACCGTTACTTATAGATAATTTTGCGCCCATCAATCTCGAAGATAAATGTCTTAGTGTTTTTACGAAACGCGGCACGTGTTGAGCGCGTGTACACAGGTACGAAAAATATATTCCAAGGGTTCAATCAATCCGATCGATTATCTTTATCCATTCCTTAGCCATGCGATACTCGATTATGAGAATGAAGGGTTCGCATCACGGGTACGGTATCCCGGGTCGGAAAGGGTTCGGGGTTGGTCGCGTGTCGCCAGCATACGAGCAGTTAGTTTATGCGCATTGTGGCCGCGAAGACACCCTACGGAAATGCCTCGAGTTGAGCCACGTGCGAGATCAACCGCGACAGGTTTATCATCTACGAAAGACATTCTGTTTAACTTTAAGCGGAGTTGATCTCTTAGTGCTTAAGAGACAGGACACAGATTGTAAAACATTTACAGAAATTCTACAGATAATGCAAGCATTTTTCTACTGTATGAGAGTAACAATTGATAAAAAAATCAAGGCATGCGGTAACTTTTGCGAAACTTAACAAATATAAAAAATATTTTGTAACCTGTATATCTAAATATATACATTATATTTTTTAATTTTAATTTACTCGAAAAATGCTTCAAATTTTCATATAAAAAATAGTGTAAAAAATACATGTAATTCTATACCTAAAAATGGTTTTAAATATTTTACAATTATTCAGAGCAAAAAAGATCGTTTTACAGTAATTAAAATGAAGGTAGAAAAAGGTCCCTGACGGAGGAAGGACGGAGGATCTCTGAATGAAGAAATTGAACCTTTGTTGCGGCAGATAAGCCACAAAAGTCCTCACGTGGCGCACACGCGTAACCGCCCGCGAAGGGGTTGAAAGGGGCAGGTTGTACTCGGCGCAGCGCTTTCTCGAATGGAGAAGGTCGTGTGCCTGTCTTAATGCTGCACACGAATAAAAAAAAGAAGCAAGAACACACGAATACAGAAGGAAGGTCCTTCTGTAGCTAAGAAAGAGAAGGAGCGCGATGAAAAAAGGAAACATCCTGGCCACGTGTGAGGTAACAAAAGGCGCCCCCGGGGCAAGGTGCCGAAGGGCTCTAAGCCCACCTTGTTGCATCGTGCGGTACCTTCTGATACAGACGGGAAATATCTAGGGCCCTATGTGCAAATACGCGTGTACGTGTGCGTGCACAATAAATATATAATACATACGAACGCCGTTGCCCATTAAATGTGCTAAACCTCGAAGTCGTTTTGTTGATTTTTCCCGGAGACTATAGTTGCACGCGCACGTCGTGATGGATTCTATAGACATTTTTTTTTTTTTTCGTAAATGCAAAGCCCGGTCCATTCAGATCGCTCGCGAGAAGAGCCGCACAAATGAGAAAAAGGGGGAGAGGGAGCGCATCCAGGAAGCGGGATCGTTTTTCAACGTATCCCCGGATATCGTAGATCGATTCCTCCACCTTCTGTCGATCCGAAAGATCCAACGAACAAATAGTGAGAAAATCGTAGAACGCTTCTTTCATCGGAGGAGGAATGCGTGCTGCGAGACGACTGATAAATATGTCGTTTCTTTTTCGGCAGTCGTCAGGCGCGGATTTTAAGGTATACTCGAAACGTGATATTTATCGAGGAAAATCAGGAAATCGCATTGTATGCTTTTTCCGGGGATGTCTTCAATTATTATTCGTTTTGTAAGTATTTTCTGTATTGTTATATTATTATGATGTTATCAGGTGTATTTTAAAATTCAGATTCCTCAGTAATATCTTCCTCAGTAATCTTTTTCATCTTTACACAACCGATTTTATACCTAAGATTTTTCAGATTACTTTTACGATAAATTACATTGCATTGCATTCCACTTTTTGCTTTCATCAATGCGAAGCAATAGATACGCATAATGGGACTAAATAAACGGACACCGCAAATTCCATTAGAGATTGCGTCGGGATTATTTCGATGACTACTCGTTTAAGAAGACTTTAATGCGACGTAATGGAGCGCGAAATTCAGCTGATGCGGTTACAAGGCACTGTTCGTGTACATTTGCATCGATGAGAGCAAGCCTAAACGAGGAGGTAGCACCCCGATTTCCTTTGTGCCGTTGCCGTTGCCAGACGGCTATCTCGACGTCGAATCGCGAATACGCGAAGAATAAGACGTTCGCTCTCGCCTGATCTGCACCCTGATCAGATAGCACTGCCGAACGTCGCTGCTTTGACGATCCGCTCCGATCGGATCCGATCCCGCTGACGAATCACAATGATACGGAATGCAATTTGTGATTTAAGTAGATAAGTAATTCGGCAAAGTAGTTATCGATAAAACGACTCGAAAATCGGAAATATTATTCTTTAATAGATTCTGATCTATATAGGAATGAATTTCATTGTTCATCACCCACCTGATTTTGCAAGAAGAACGGCGGAAGCTGTCCCGCGGCTGGATTCGCCTGAAACATGGCGAATTGCTGTAGTTGTTGTTGTAGCGACTGCAGTTGATGATGTTGCAACGTCGAAGCGAGCGCTTGAAGATCCTGGGTCCCTAATGCACCATGCATCAGCAATTGCTGGCTGAGCAATTGAGCGGTCGCCAGTGCAGAATTGCTATTGTTTTGTTGGCCGGACGTGTGCTGCTGCTGGTGACTGCCGGTGAGCTGGCTGCTGATTCCGGAACTCGGTGAGGACGCGCTGCCACTAGTACCGCTGCTGCTGTTGCGTTGCGAGACATCCGTGACCTGAAGCAACATCAAATTTGTATTAATTCAACCTTTTTTGTGTTAATAAATCTAACGTAAATTTAACTAAAAATACACAACCAAAATTATGTGAAAAATGTGTAATTGGTGGATATATATTTTAAGATATACATGTATTTATCTTTCTAAGACTGCGTTCAAAAACATCATCCGAGTGTCCCCATGTATCGTCTTATTTAACATGGGTGAATAACAAGGATAAGACGATACATGTGGGTACTCGAGTGATGTTTCTAAAAGCAGAAATATATCTAAGAAGATATATTTCCACAAGATGTTAACTATCTGAAAAACTTAAAAAAAAAAAAACGATTTTCAGGGAATTTCTTTTTTAACCTTGAAATTAAAAGTGCCTTTTCCTAAAAGTAACATTCTAGAAATTTTCATACTGATTTAACTCCATGAAAATCCTTGATTTTTCTCGAGTTAAAATTTTAGTCCTATTTTTTTATCTTAAAGATGCCACTTCATGCTGACGCTCAACGCTCATTTTCAACGTCAAAATATTGATATTCGTCAATTTTGATCACGTGACTTATTTTGATGTCGAAAATAAGCATCGAGCGTCAGCATGAAGTGGCATCTTTAAGGTAAAAAAATAGGACTAAAATTTCAACTCGAGAAAAATCAAAGATTTTCATGGAGCTAAATCAGTACTATGAAAATTTCTAGAATTTTACTTTTAAATTTTAATTTTGTTTCTTTCTCGAAAACATTGTTTCTTTGATCATTTTTTCTTACTAATGCAAAATGTTGACAATCGGTTAGCAATAAGTATAGCATACACGTTCGCGTATATATAAATACTCACATAAATATTCTCGCGAGTTTTTTTTTTAAATCACAGCGTCAGTAAAATATACAATAAAATTTTTATTTAAAAAGTCAGAGTAACAGTAAAATATATTCAGCAAAAGAGAATAGCTTATTGATACTATATCGTAGTAAGTCTTTGCTATATATTATATTATCCTCTCTACATTTCGCGACTTTGATTGTAGAAAAATAATAGATACATATAATTTCGTAAAATCTTCTTGTATTAATTTTCGATATATATAATTGTTTTCGTTGCTTGCATTTCAATTTATTTCAAAATTTTTGGCATAAAAAAATTGTTCAATATTACTTAAAATTTCGAATAAAAATATTTGAAAAATCCGGGAATTCGCAGGAAACGTTTTTACAAAATTTCAGTAAACATCCTGTCCAATTTTAAGAGTCAATATTACATCAATCAATAGTCGTTACTATACCCATAGAAAATATTTCCGAATCCAATGCTATATCTTCAATCTATCATAAAATAAGATCCATATAAGAACTTATTTAACTACATAAAGAATCTTATTTAATTTGAAGAAGAATAGAAAATATTGATTTTATTAATTTTATTAAATATTGTATTATTTTTATATTGCATAAAGCCAAAGTATGCCAAAAATACTCTTTGTTTCGTTAGAGAAATCTTTTCTGAGAGACTTTAGTCAGTAAGATGCTATGCATAATTTTTGGTGTCCTACAACTAAATAGTTTATCGTTTTATATTATCAAGTGACAATCTTTGATTCCCCTAAAATGCGGGCTACGACATTTCACGCTGTAACGTGGGACCGAGAACACGAAGAATCAGCCGGGCCGCGCGCGAGGAGGGCCACCCTCCCTAATATTACAGAGTAAATTCGCCGTCGAACAAAGCCGTGTTTACACTCGGCCAGGTCAGGATATTGGTCACTATGGTCCATCCTGCGCTTTTGTGTTTTATAAAACCTACTCTCCCTATGTCGTCCCTTCTTGTCGTTCATCTCGCTAGTGGCTTCCTTTATTTATTTGTCAAATATTGATCGCGAGCGCTTTTTACGCCCGTCAAGAGCGTCCTGTACGGAAAAAAAAAAAAAAAAAAAAAAAATCGAAGACACGGTCGCGCCGCGTCCGCGAACGTTCCTCTCGAAAGAAAGCACGCTTGATATTATGCTCGCAAATGGGATTGGTAACGTTGTTGATACATTTAAGCAACGCACACAGGCAACAGATGACAATGGGTGACATGACAAAGCACGCTTTCGTCAAAATAAGTAGAGAAAATACCATTGAAGTTAAGTTATTGAAGAAAATCATCTTTTGTAAATATTATTGACAAGTTTAGTACGAAGACACATTTAATTATCAATAATAACAGCGTAAACAAAATACAAAATTGATTAATCGAAAGAGAAATTCTCATAAAAATATTACATTTACTATTTCCAAAAACAAACGGAAATAAATAAAAAATATTATTTATTTACATATAAAATATTTTTTATTTGATTTGATTATTTATGTATTAAAAAAAATATTTTTATTTATAAGAAAAATATTTGATATAACCTTTTTAATTTTTATATACAAATTATTTTTCATTCACTATATTACTATATAATTTTTTTAAATGTTTGTTCATAAAAATTACTACATCTGACAAACTTGGCACTTAATGTTTTACATTTGATTAAATAAACGAACCAAAGATGCTACACGTTTTTACATTTTTTAACAATAACATCAATAATAATCATTTATTAAAATCGTAAAAATGTTTGTCATTCGTTATTAATTTTAAGAACATATATCAGACGTGTCGATGTTAATAGAACCATTGACACGAAGAGCGACTAATTTCGCGCGTATTATACAAGCAGCTTCGTGCACGCAAGATGCCGTGCAAATTATTTGCGAATTATACTCGTATATTTTGCTCGCGGCACTAAAAGCCGCGCCTCTTTTCAGCACTCTGTATGCACTCTTCCAATAATTATTAATAATGTGCAATAATACATGACAAACATATAGTCAATATCTTTTTGTCTTTTAATCACAATTACATATCCATAAAATATTAAATAATATATATTTTACACTATTTATAAAATATTAAATTAAACAGGTACAAGAGAAATCTTCGTTAACAAAATAATTCAATTTCAACATCAATTAAAAAAATATTACACAATCGCGAATATAAAAAAAAATATACGAACAGAATAAATCAAAATAGAATTAGATCAAAATTTATTTACCAGATTGAGAGCTTCCCTGTCCGAGTCCATGGAGTCATTATCAAGATGCGCCTCGGTAGCATCTTGGATGTCACTTGCGATACTCCTGTCATCTCCGCTAAGTTCAGGACCATCGACATCCCCATGCAAATCTGCATCTGCAACAAATAACAACCTTGATTTAAATATTTGTTCGATCTAAATTCTTTTTTGTTTAAAATTTTTATGCCTGATAAATCTTTAAAATTAAATCTCTATTTTTACTCTTGTTAAGCACTCAAGATGTAGCGCAACATTGGCGTTGCAAGACTCGGAACTTAAAATATTTATATTTTTAGACTCCGTAGTTTATTATCAAATTTATCAGAAAAGAATTGCGCTATTGTCGTACAATCGTTATTGTTCTGCGCTCTATACTTCTGATGATGATGGTATCGCGTGGGGGTGCTGGTCGGCGTGCTGGTGGCATGAAGACGCATATCCGCGAAGATCATCCTGGACTCTTCCAGGAAGACCATCATAGCTTCGTCCGTTTCGTTCGTCGTCCCTACATTGGGACGCTTCTCGAGGTTCAGCACGGCGAATAATTTCTCGCGCGAAAGGGATCGCGCTCGGCGATCCCACGTTGATCTATCGATCGGCGCGATCCCATTGCGCTTCGGAAGACATGAGATAAAAAAAAGCTGTGCACTCCGATTAAAAAAAAACGCACCGATTGTTCACGTTTCTTCGCGCAATGTTGACTGACGATCGATTGAGAAAATAATTAAGTTTGCAATAATTGGAACGGATGTCTTTGAGTTTAATTATCGCTCGTTAACACCTCATTAATATTTATGCGAACCGCAGCGAGTTTAAGAACCCATAAAAAAAAAAACGGTTTCGAAGAAGCTAGTTTGTCAGAGATCGTTTCGAGAACCTAGAAGTCACTGTTGATCTTCGTCGACGAACTGATACAGAGCGAATGTCAGAATGACGCAACGAAACCGTACCACTAAGGGCGCACCAATCTTCCCCACTACTACATGGCCCTGTTGGGCCCCGGGATTGGTCGGTCTCATGAGTTACGTCAGGCCGATTGGTCGAGGAGAACCCTTTTGCTCTTTCGGCGTGTCCTCTCCCCCTACTGCAGTACAGCAGCAACCCTTCGCGAGCATCCATCATCGTATCTTATGTCTGCTTTCTCCCTCGCCACCCCTTTACTAAGAGCCTCCTTCGTCTCGTTCGCGCCGGGGTTGTCGAATAATGGCATGGAACCGATTCGCTGATTCGGAGAACATGGGCTTATGCACCGCGATTGGCTCGCGCGATTTTTAATAATTATTTCGATACGCCGATATACTATTATATTTTGAAGGGGGATTTATAGCGTTCAACGTATGTCGCGCTCAGGGCTGCTGTCGCAGCAATGAGATTCTATGGACGTTATCGGAAGAAATAAACTTTAGGATTTCGTTTCATACAAACTTTCGTACATTAATTGATCGCAAAAGAACTTGTGCAAGTTACAAAAAATATATTAGATGTAGAATATATGTATGATCAGAGAAATCAGAAAAAAGAGAATTTTGTAAAAGTTTTCAGAAAATAAAAATTCTTCGCTTTAAAGAAGTTTAATATACGTATATCATATCTACGCAGTTTTCGAACACTAGCAACTTAATAATTAAAAATGCAAGCAGTATCAGCAATATTAATAGTAATTTTTTAAGAAATTTATGACAATCATGGATTAAAAAGAAAGTGATTAGATATATAAATCGTCGAATTGGAAAGAAAGAAGCTAGAAATTATTTATAGATATTATTAAATTTACATAATAAGTAATAAAGTTACATAAACGTAATAAACGCATTTAACATTACCATGTCTCCTGATATTTACAGGATTCATAAATTATACTAAATTAAATTTGATAAATTATATTTATTAATGATACTATGGATCTTAATACTTTCCATCATCGTTTCGACAACATTATCTACACATTACATTGTACTACATTTGTTAGACTTTGTAACGATCCTTCGCGTTTACGAGGTAAATGTAAAAACACGTAAACTGAAGCGAGCAATCAGCCACGACTAAAGACAAGGGAAGAAGCTATTCCCTTACATTCTTGTGGGAAAAGTCGAAAACCGCGGAGAGGCAATGTCGAAGGGGGACGAGGGTCAGCAATGCCAAAAAGTAGAAGTCGCTTAGCCATTTGGAGCCACTCTTCTCGTGGTACTTTCCCATCGACTCCCGATTTCAGGATAAAAGCTGGAGAAAAGAAACCAAAAATGGAGATAAACGCTCGCGAGAACGTTATAAAAACGCTCCACTGCAACGCAGGTGGGGGACTAGATCCTTCGGGTCCGTCGAGGTGCTACTGGGGCTACGGGAACGATCGTTATAGGAAAGAAGAAGAAGAAGTGAAGGAATTCAAAATCCAGTGAATATCCAGCTAGAACGCGGCATCGCTTTTCGGGGGCTCCGACCCGATTTTCGCTTCTCCATCTGCGTTACCTGACGGGAGGATTCCCCCGAAATCGTAAAAAAAAAAAAGGGAGAAAAAAGACGCAACAGGTCAGGTAGGATACCTTCAGGAAATCTAGCGCGCACGCACAACATTGGTATGGATTCCCTATAAAATTTCGCTCCGTTCGACACGTTCTACCCCACCTGGGCCCTTCTTCCTTCGTTCGCGCGACCCATTACTCCCCGTACCTACTACTTCTCGTTCTCTCTAACGCGCAGGATACTGTGGCAGGTACATACGCGACTCACACGAGGTTTTCCTTTTTCATCCACGAATTTGCATCGTCCCTTCCCTTTTTTCATCGAAAATTACGCTTTTTTCCCGTGAGAATCTGTGGGCCCCTCCGCAGACTCCTCGCAAACGGTAAAGACAGTACTGGTAGTGGGGAGATAGAAGAAGGGGTCGAAGATTTTTGGGGTGATTTCTGCCAGTTTCGATTTTACCCTTGCTCTCCTTTGTACGTTACGACGAACGACGCGTTAAAGATGGCGGTCCGTATTACGTACCAGGTGCAACGTCTTTGATAACAGAAAAAGAGAGAGTGATTCGCGGATAAAACTACTGCCGATTGGTTTTACTTCTTTACAACATACTACGTGTGCAAAATCACATACAAACGCACATGTATTGTAGAGACAGAAGAAGAAAGAAGGGGAGGTAATGCGACAGAAAACGACGGTTTTTTTTTCGTTTTTTCTTCCAGCCAGTACGCGAATGACTGATGCTTCGCTCTCGACGAATCACAAGCGATAGTTTAAAAAAAAAGCCAACGGATAGTCACGATAAATTTTGTTTAGGGTAGACACGTTACGCGTTTCTGTACGAAAGAGAGAGATGAAGAACAGAGACGTGAATGTGAACGCTAACGGATTTTTATTTCATAAAGTCTCATGCGCCATCGGTTGCGCTAGAAAAAGATAGATCTTTAGATCAAAGAATACATTATATATAAAAGGATTTTAGAAAGCTATTATAGCTTAAAAAAAATGTTACGGAGCACTCAGAAAGAACGATTTTACTGGAGCAAAATTAAATTATTCCAAAGTTTAGTTAGATGCAGATTTGAAAATAATTTCGTTAAACCATCAAAATAATTATATATTTAATATGGATAAAAACTGTTGCAAACAGTTTTGTCGATGTAACAATCAGTTTTACATAATTATTTTTATGGTCCAATAAAATTATTTTCAGATCTATGTCTAGTTGAATTTTCAGATGCTCCAACAAAACCGTTCTGTCCGCACAAATCGTTCTCGGTAACGACTCTAACTTTCTCTATCTCTCTTTACCTCTTTTGCAAATATCTTTGATGCCATTCCTCTCGCGATTAACAAATTAAGTATAACGACTTCGCTATTAGTTTCAAACTACCAGCAAATTCACACCTGCGACCCTACAGTCGTATGAAAAAGGACCGGCCATACGGATCTCGCCGATCTCGAGCCGGCATCGATTCGATATCGAGCTGTACGAAAGAATGTCGCTCATCTGGAAGATCGTTATCTCCCGATGGATCCTCGACGTCTCTTTGTGCCGCATCTGCATACACATCGACACACGCACACTCACGTGCTCATCGCACGGCCGTCCATTGTGCCGTCGACGCGGTCACAATGCAGTCGCCCATGCAATTTCGAGCCATTCAACTCCGTTTAGCGCTTTGCACGAGTGACACGGTAACCGTCTATCCATCACCCACGCACACTCGTACGAATGCGAGTCGAAAACATCGTCGTCAAGCAGAGTAGTACGGATGCAAGAGCGATGATACACACGGGCGGCGTCGGTGGGGAGGTGCAGCTGTGGATGCAGCCCTCGTGTTATACGTGCCGCTCTTACGAGAGGTCGAGGATGCGAGGCTGCGATGGCGACCTTCGCCTTCGTCCCCTAAGAGAGCTCCTCGCGTGACTTACGGCGAAAAACTACGTGGCCGACGACCCGAGCACGAGCAACCTCCAAAATCAGGAGTGTTCACCGCGTGCGAGTCACGTCCGTCAGGTGATAAAACGGCGCACAATAGCGCACCTGAAGGCTATTGAAGATTAAGCGATTTTTGGCAAAACTTACGTTAGTCTGAAGAGAGAATAAGCAAAGAAATTAATCTCCTCTACTCTCTCTCTAGTGATGATCTCCTGTTTATTGAATCGGAAAGTCAGACCGGAAAAAGTCGTAAATTCGAGAACTTATTGAGATTAATTTATTATTAATTTAAATGTGACGTTCTTTGTATATTGATACAGATAAGTTTAAAAATACATATAATTTTATAAATAAGTAGTATCTTGAATTAATTAAATGCAAACATTGCATTTATTCGTGAAATTAAACGCTGCGAATATACTTTAATGAAGATAATTTCTACCAGAACAAGTCTTTCGCCCTGTCACGTGTTTTAACATGAACATTTCCTAGTTAATCTAAATTATAATACAAGAAATACACACACAATATGAAGTAAGACAATGTGAGCAGTGTTCTCTGAGATCCATATAAACCAACGTCTGAATTATATACCGCTTCTCATGAATATTGCACACATCAGAATACAACAAAAGTTTCCCAGAACTAATTCGTCGAAGTCAAAGTCGGAATGAACGTATAAAATCATGCAAGTAACATTTGGTAAAATCAGAATCATGATAAATTTTAGATTCAGTTGACATGACTTTTAACTCAATTATTATTAATTAACGTTAATGTAATTATAACTGCAACACTTATTAATAATTTAAAACGTTATTACTACTTTTTGCCAACATATGTCAGAATCACAACTTCACTTTTATGAATTGCATTAATTTCTTTTTCCAAACGTGTGCGAGTTCTTAATACATATTTAATCAATGAATTCGAGAATCATTTATCACAAATCTGATATTAGAGTCAAGCGACCTGGATCGATTCTATCATGTTTCGATTTTGCCGAACAGTAGCGTATACATTCCCATCTAAATTGGCGGACTCGGCCGATGAATAGCGACAGACGCTTTCTCCGTTCGCGAGCGAGGAATCGCCATGAAAAAGTTCCATTTTCTGGATGAATTCTGGCCACAGCACCGTGCAACCAGAATCCCTTCCTAAACGACAATCTCTTTTCTCTCTCTCTCTCTCTCTCTCTCTCTCTCTTTCTCTCTGTTCATCTTCCCTTCCAGAGATTCTCTTCGTCCCTTTTTCTTCTATTTCCTTCATTCTCGTTCTTCCGCTCGTTCTCTGACTCAAAGTGTTTTTGTTCGCCAGGGCGAGAATAGCCACCGACGATGAGGGCGTGCTGCTCTTCCCGCGCGATCTACATAAAATATCGATTCTTCGAGCCGCGTCCCGGGAAAAATATCGGCGAGTCACGCGGGCCCGATGATGAATCCCTCCTACTGAAGCCGGCCCTTCTCGCTTTAACGTATACGGAACGCGTCACAAAAGAGAAATCGTTATTTTCACGGCTCGGTCCGATTTCGCGGTTGTGTCCCGCATTCTCTCCCCGTTTAATCCCCCTCGCCCTCTCTTTTACATTGCCGATCCACCCGCGAATTCGCGATCATCTCGTCGGCGATTTACTTGATTTCCTGCCCTTTTACTTCTTTGTATTGTTTCTTCTCACTTCATAGTGGTTTTATAATCGATCAGTTTTCTTCATAACCTTTCGCGATTTTTCCAAGACTTATTGTTACGATAAAATCATACACAAATTCGATTATAACTTTGATTTCTTTTTAATTGTAAACGATTATCTTTATCAAATGAAATTTCTTTTGCAGAATCGACCTTTCTTGGTTATCGAGAAAAATGGTTAAATTATCAACTTTTTCACATACTCTTGGATTCATTGTTTTCACCAATCTAAGAACTCTCATAATAATTGATATAACCACTTGTATCAATGTTCGTGATGACGAATGATTTCTTAAGAATTAATTTACGGCATATCGGAATCATGATTCGTAGAACTTTTACCGTCGAGTTGACGTGAACTTTTATGCATTAATGCCAAGTTTGCCGCCACCATTGCACGTCAGTTCTCTTCGATCGATAAAAAAAGGGCATTCATATTCCGCATTGGAAAATTTAATAAAATCCGTTAAAAATAGATCACATTCTAAATGTGTAATAAGTTCATTCATATGTGTGTGTGTTTTAATTTTCCATGTAAAAATAACACATTGTACTGCAATAAAAATGGGTTTACACATTAAATGTGTAGTGTACTGTGCCTTCCATTTAATGATACAATACAAATTTCGTTTTATCTTTACTACTCACTGAATGCTGAGAAAAATAGAATATTTGCTGACTTGTGTTACTAAATGGATAGCATTCATAATGTTATTTTTATACAAAAAGTTCTAAATCACACACATATATAAAGGCAACTTATTACACTTGGATTTGTAGTGCAATGTCTTTATTTAATTAATTAATTTAAACAAAATTCCAAATTTAATTAATGTGAAATATTTCTACTATAATTATATTACAGCACTTTCTCATTTTAGTGTAACTTAAAACTTATCAACACAATTTGATATCCGATATCATATCAACTTTTTCCGGCCCGTATATCGCAAATGTCGCAATTACTTGCACATTTTCTGAAAGGGCGACGACAGCAAGTAGACGTTTCTCATCGTTATAAAGTTCCTTTTTCCCCGATTTACTCGCGTCTCAGCAAGACGCACACCCCTCTAAGATGGCAGATCGCATTAGAGCCGGGTTCCTCTCCTCCCAGCCGTTCTTCTTTCTCGGTCGTGTAGCAACGCGACCGAATGTCTAAGCAGCATCTGCCCTCCGCGTCGTTTCTTCGTCGCCATTCTTACGTAAGGCAACGACAATGCAACCCGGCCCGGGTTACGGGGGAGGAAATTCCCCGGGTATTATTCCCGAGGTATATGCACCGCCTGTCAACCGACTTACGATTTTATTAGGGCCTTACGTCATTCGATTATGCTTGGCCGGGCCCCGGTTTTCATTCAGAGCAGGACCCCGAGACGACTACCGCGAGGAAACGTCCGACATAACAGATCAGATCCGATCGGTTTCTACATCGTTACCTTGCATTTTAACACTGCGAGGCTTTACGACTGTTTCATGTAAAAAAAAATATGGCTAAAGGTGACGTATTGTGATTCAGGAATTCTTTATAAAGAGAACGGAATAGTGTCAAGTATATGACAAACTAATATCCTCCGATTATATGAAATATTCTATGATCTCGTAAATTATCAAGACGTAAAAGATGACCATAAAAGAAATTACACAGTATATTGCCCCAAAAATATTTTCTCAGACAAGTTTCGTGTGTAAAAATCATGATTGAGAATCTGCCAGGATTCCTAGCGGGGAAACTCAACGCGAGTCGCATAAGTATTGTCCGGATGTTGTTGACGAAAATCGCTGCAGTTACCGCGACGAGAGTGTAGACGACGAGAGAAGCGTATCAAAGGGGAGGGCACCATAGGGGGATAGATACCAGGGCCAATAGAATAACAGTGTTTCGTCTGGCGTGTTTTGAACCGGCATTGCCCGGCGGCTCGGCAAGGGTGACGAGAGAAGGGGTGGACTGGTTTCCGAGCCCGGCGTGTGTGGGGTGAGTCTAAAACCGTTAGGTTGGTCGCGTGCTACCGGAGGCACGTGGCCGCATCCTCCTCTCTTCCTCCCCCTTTTCTCCCGTGTCTTTTTTACGCACGCGCACATATGTGTCCCGAACAAGGAGCGACAAGACGTACGGATACTTCTGTACTCGAAAGGATTCTTAAGCATTAAATGCGGGATAATCTTACGTCGTGATTATATTCTTATGTACACTGAAAGAAAAGATTGGTTGCTGCAGCAAATTAGATGGTAAAATATGGCGTAGCATTTTTAATTAGCTGCCGCAGCCAATTTTTGGTTGCTGCAGCTAATTTTTAGTTGTGTTAGCCTATCCGCAATGTCAGTACAGGATTTCGATTGTTTGACGCAACCAAAATTGGCTGCAGCCAATTAGAATACTATGCCATATTTAACT
>NW_017304438.1:4814474-4824339 GCF_001594115.1 Trachymyrmex septentrionalis | reverse complement strand
CTATCCGCAATGTCAGTACAGGATTTCGATTGTTTGACGCAACCAAAAATTGGTTGCTGCAGCCAATTAGAATACTATGCCATATTTAACCATCTGATTTGCTGCAGCAGCCAATCTTTTCTTTCAGTGTATATTTCCATAACACAGAAGCTTGCAGTAATATGGCAGCAACATCACAATGTTCCAGCAATATTGCAAACATAGCAATCTTGTTGCGAGCTCCTGTGCTGCATAGGTTAAAACTATATTTATTTGTTAATATCTATTGTTTATTATTAAATACTATTTTGCATTAAATTATAGCGTTGAATAACTTGCTTTGGCTCTTGTAATATTTTAGTTGGATTTTTGATCTATTTGAGCCTTATACAATTTATTCTTCAATATTTGTTTTTTTAAATCCTTATCACGACATTTCTTTCATTTATCTAAACAGTTGTAGAATTTTTGTTAAAAATAAAGCCAACGATGATATTAAAGCCGATTCTATCATGGCGCGTAAAAGACTGATCTTTTAAAATTAAATTTCGATTTCCATTTTCTAATCAACCATACGATCTATGTGAGAAAATTGTCAACATCACGCGCGCGACGAATCTCTAAACGGGTATTACGGATTATGCCGGCGAATGGAACTTAATTTATTCCGTCTGTTTTCGGAGGCTACGGTGAGTTTGGGCCCGGAGCTATTGATCGACGAAATTCGACGATGATCATTGTTGCCCAGAGCTTATACCGGCGAAACCCCAAATTAAGGTAAGCAGCGAGAGATGCTCGGACGCATGGCGCCATTAACCGCGGTTGCAGCGCGATGAAAACGAAATAGCCGATCGCGCGGCAGATGCGGGGATCGGTAAACAGTCGACCGGATAACAGTTAGGCTGCTGCCGTCATCGCTCGTCATCATCAACGCGGCCATACCGTTAGACAGAGGCAATGTGCGGGCCCTTCGACACGTGCTACTCGATCAAACGCAGCCGTCCTTCAGATGCAGATAGATAGAATGTTTCGGCAATTGATCTAAATACTGAACATTTTAAGAGTTTAAATAATTTAAGAATTTTACAATCCTAAATTTGTAAAAAAAAAAGGCATTTAAATTTGCATTTAAGAAAAAAAAAAGTAACTCGGAAAAGAGAATTTGATGAATATTTCAAAAGCTTTAGAGGAATACATTTGATAACGTTCAACGAATAAAATTGCACTATAATTTTTATAGCAAGTAAAAACGAATCATTATTTAATTAGCGATAAAAATAGTGGTGAGACGTGAACAAGAAAAATCGTTTCGCCTTCACTATAAATTTGCCTTCACTATAAGTTCGCTGTAAATTTCCGATAAGGAAATGAAACTATGCATATAAAGAAGAACGTTACCGAAGAGGGAAAGTTTCGTGACGATACCTCGACACTATTTCGCATTGGCACCCTTTTGTCGCTCGACTGGCAGTGATGTATGGTGCGGTAGACCTGCATGCTGACCACTCCCACTCTCTCACGAGTAGCTTTCCCGCGTATTGGGCGAAATTTGATTTCTAGATCTCTTTTCCGAGGGCAAAGAGCGGGACAATAGAATTTTAAATCGCTGAAGATTGGGGTGAGTAGATATTACTAAGCGCGCAGGAAATTGCAGTTTTCTTTCCGGAATACAGTTACAGTACTCTATGTTACTTTACTTTCAATCTCATTTTAATGTAAATTTTATTACATGATCGCGAAATTATCATTAATCATGAGAACAGCGAACCTTCGTCAGTTTTTCGAACAAAAAAGCGAGTAGGCAACGTCGAGATTATTTGAATATCTCGTATTTAAGATTCGCCCTGCGTACTCCAGGGCAGTGATTGTCGACTTGGCAGGCTGGTCACGTGGCCGGCACGTCATACACGTCAAACCAACCCCCTGTGGAAACCGCCCTATTGCTCCTAAGGCCGCCCCGCGGCCGGTCAGCATAAGCGGGGAGGCCTGCGAGCACTTTACATTCTATTTTCACGCTGTACTGATCCCGATGTATGCGACTTCCTTAACATATTCGCCAGATATTGCCTTTTGGCACGTGCTACCTACCGAATCGATATTCATCTTCTGTGAGAATGAGAATTTATCGACGTCCTTAAAGTGGCACCGATCGCCACGCTCCCCAGATAGTAAATTTATAAGTCGTGTTCGATGCATTATATTTTCATATAAAATTACGTTCAGGGAAAAAATTATCTTAGCGATGGCAAGAAGCAATTTTATCTAATATTTGATATACTTAATATAGGTACGTGATGCGGTAATGAAGTGTGCGGTGAATGTTCAGAGAAGATAAACATCACTTAACTAATATACAAGTAATCATTATTTGATTCATATATTAATTAATAATAGAACCATGAGTCCAAATTAACTTAATCGCGATTCAAGATAAATCTAGCTTTTTACGAAAGAGTTGTCAGCATAAAAGTAAAATTACTTGTGATTAATTATGATTATTTATGAAAAATCCACAAAATTTGAAACTCCACGTGCAAATCCAAATTAATTTGAAAAGAAAAACTATCAAATGATTCAAAAAATAACACAGTCGCAGTTCTAGTGTTAAGCAATGTTTATTTTCTTATAACATTCACATAATTAATTGCACTACGTATATATAAATAATATAAAGATAAATAAAAAATATAAAGAACACACACACACACACACACACATATATATATATAATAGAATAATTAATTATTTATGTACTTATAACGTCGACGTCCAAATTCAACAAAATTATATATGAATTTCTCACAATTTTCCCCTGTCTATATGTAAACTGCGGTAAACGGACGATGAACCAAGAGCAACTTTCAACGCGTGATCACCTATCACCTGACGTGCTTTAAGCGGAATAGCTGGCTATTTTATGCGTGTCACTGCCCCGCGGTCTTTTCACGGGACGACGAACACCCCCGGATTTTTCCAGGGGTTCTCCGCGAGACGAGCGGCCATCCAGTCGAGGGGAGACCATCTAACCGAGTTAAATAACGCTACATTAACACCCCGCGCGATACAAGGTCTGGCCGAGTGTGAAATACCCCAAGCTTATCAAACTCCCGCAGAAGTTTCTCTTTAATAATCTCATGCCGATCGTTGCTCACGTCGATCGTTGGCCGCGTACACTCTGCGTCTTTTCTGAAAACAGTGCCAGTTTTTTTCAGAATAAAAGACAATGCCATTTGTTGAGAATTACTCCTCACTTGATCGAATTTAATGCAACTTTGCGTGAGAACGAACACAATTTTGAATGAGTGATGTATCTTTAGTATAAACATTGGTTCAACAAACAAACTCATCATCATTCCGTGTTCTGCGCATTTCTTTTCTTAAAAAAAAAAAAAAAAAAAAAACTAGGAGCATCAAGTAATTAGTTGTAACATTTATATATAACTTTATTTTAAAAAACACAATCTTATAAATACTTTCTAAAATTAAAGTATATGTAAAAAAAATGACTTAATATTTTTTGTAGGTATATTTATTAAAGTGATAAAAATCTTAATCTAGGATACGAATGACCACGGTTGGTAAAGACTAATGATTTTTTTATTTTTTATATAGAATAAAACATATATTATGTTTCTTCTTAAATATGTTTTTAATGTTTCAAATAAACAGTTTATTATATATACGCTTTAAACAGTAAAAAAAAAAACATATTTGGAACATATTAAAAACATCAATTAAGTATGTTTTAAACTGTTTAAAACACGTTTTTTACCAATCCTACGAATAATTCATCGTGAATGGTAAAGGACTGGAAAATCATCATGTGTACTAAGGATAGTAATAATAATGTATCAAGAGATCAGTCTCTTTCCTTTAAGAATAATTGAGAGAATGATAGGATAACGTGAAAAATGTGTTTTATCATCATTGATTTAAGATTATACAATATTTCTTGAGGTCTATTTTCATCTGTCACACTCCGTTGCTGAAGAATACCAATGTATATCACGTATAATTAAGCCTGTTGTTAAAACAGTTCCGCTCCGAAACGTTGGAAATAAAAATTAGAACGGAGAAAATTGCTTTGTGAGACTAATATGTACATCGTAAATCCATTAATATTAACCTACATTCAAGTTTTCATTACATTCGCGAATAAATCCGTTTCTTCATATAAATTAGTATAATGGAGGTCGTCGATATAGTTATATGTATGTAAATAATAAACTCTGAAATTTATATAACATTAGTACAATAGACTAATGAGAGAATATGTATCCATTTTTTCCCAGACGGATATACATTCTCCTTCCCATCTTGAATATTTATAACAATCTCTCTTTTTATTGCTTTTTTACTCGTCATCTCTTTGTTAGCGAAACTCGCTTGGCTGAACGATTAAACTAATTATGAGTTTTGGTCCCTACGGCGATCAGAATTAGGCGGTCGTAATAGATTTAATTATTACGGGGTCTCGCCACTTTGACGACGACGACCGCAGACTCCGGTTGCTTCGAAGATGATCATCTTGGTAAGAATACAACGGTGACGTTTACCTGCGCGTATCGTCTTTTGTCCTTTTGCCACAATTACCGACGTCTAGACGCAACCGCTGTTCCTCTACGAAATGACAATTACTTGGCAATAGAATCGTCTCATTGACCGTTTCTCTCGGTTAAACGACCAACGTTCTAGTTGTTGAAACGTTAAAGTGTTCTTGCTGTAGTCTCATTTCTTCATATATGTTCGTGATAAAATTAAGGATTCGTTTCCGATTTTATAGAAATTATTTCCATATCAATTATCGCATCGAATTTGACAGAATCATGAGTTATGAGCTGTAATCTGGCAACATCGTCAATATTATTTTGATTTATTTCTGATCACAAGCTACACTGTTAATTTCATAATGTCAAATTATATCCAATTTCAGCTATTTTTAGTCATTTCTCTCTATATCTAATTTCAGTTATTTTTAATCACATTTCTATAGATCATCACTGCTTTACTCAATATATTGTTAATTTAACTAAAACAATAAAGTTAAACAATTCAACTCTAGAAAATAATTAAATTCGATTTAATTTATTATTTACTCAAATTTAATTAATTTACATTTGGCACGCATAAAAGTTAAAAGTAAAAAAATATTATTTTCAACTCAGGAGATCACAGGTAATCATTGCTCTTTTAATATTTAACAATGTATAAGTATTGTAAATGATCAAATTTATATTCTTTTTATTATTATGGTATTATTTTATATTATTTTCCAAGTGAACTGTTATAATTGTGTAACTATACTATACATACAAGTATATTGAAACGTGGACGAGACGATGAGTGAAGATTGTCGAAAGATTAAAAAATCGCTCGATAATGTCCGAGGGGAAAATCGCACCCATCTTTTAACGGTTACACGGCAATACCTGTGTCGACGTTAACGCACTCGCGTTATATCCTTACCGAGATGATCGCGAGGTTCTGCGTAGAGAAGGCAGCCTCTTGCACACACAGAGATGTGCCTTTTTCTCCCTTTTTCGAAGCCCCTCTGTACTTTACCACCCCCTTTCCTCCACGCGCTGGCGAGGAGAGAGAGAGAACTTCCCTCTCTCTTTCCTCCCCGATTGTTACCGACTCCGTTCTCGCCCTTCGCCTTCCCTACCAACCTTTCACCGGGCACGACTCTGGCTTAATGGCTGACAGGGCTATCGAGTTTCTGCAGAAGCGTAAAAGATCTTCGAGGAAAGACGCGGAAAGAGCGATAGGCGCTGCCTTCGTCACTCTCTTTGTCTCTTTCTCACCTTTCTTTTTCCTGTCCCCTTGTACGCACTCTTTCCTGTTTGCCGGTGCATACACCCTTACCGCGAGTAAACGAGAAACCTACAGGCGACGAATCGTACATACCGTCGTAGCTTGCACAGACTGAGTTCCCGTGTGTCAGCTGACTCATACAATTCGATGCTTAAGATAAACGCGCACGTCTCGTATTTCTCGCGCAATTTAATCCGTCCATCGTTGCGTTATCCTCGGGGGAAAAGGGAGAGGCTGGTCTTTCTTACAATATCATTCCTGATATCATTAATTCCGCCATTGATAGAAACTACTCTGAGATCCCATGAGAATACAAGGTTACAAAAATATCGAGAGTACGAAGTAATTTATGAACTTCTCTCCACCTTCCCTCCATATCGTATTAAGATCTTTAATCTGCTTTTAAGAACAGCACAATATCGCGTCTGCAATATATAATTTATGTCTACGTTCAAATATATAATACACGCGACGCTCAATATAATCTAAAGAAATTTATACATAGTGTGTTTTACAAGCATGCTAACATACATCGCATTACGTATAAAAAAGGAAGACAAGTAAAAAACAGGGATCCTAAAAAGATCTCGCTACTCATCAGCCTGTTGCAGGCCCACCCCCGCGAATTGTATGGTGTATATAAAAAACTACGAGGGTTGCACCCCTCGACAGCGGGTGTATACGTATCGACAATCTGTACAATTGCGTGCTGGTAGATAACATGGCGCTAATTGATTATAATAAGCGGTAAGGAAGGAAAGGCGGAAGCAAGGCTGGGGTTGAGAGTCGTAGATTGTATCGAGGGGTTGAAACCGTGTTTAAATGGTCATCCAATAGTTAAGTTGTTACTTCCGGTATTTTGTAGAGAGTCCCAATTTCATCATATTTATTTTTTACGACCCATTATTTTGTAAATTTCATAAAAATCTTTGCAAATAGTGCAAAATTGTTTAATGAATATTTGGATATTATAAAACCGTTAAAGAACAATATTATTTTACTCGAATATATTTTAATATTATGCAAATTTATAAATAAATTTGCTTTTCTACTTTTAGATCCAATAAATTATTTCAATTTCACAAGAATATAGTAACAGCGATAATAATCAAATAATACTTTATAGCAAACAAAATTTATTTTAACATCTGCGATAATTAAGAGAACCAAATAGAAAGGCTAGAAAGACAAACGGGAGACACCCGGTGCTGACAACGGGGGCGTTCGATAATTTATCGTCTTCATTTGCCCGCGTCCATATTTATTGCGTCGTTATGAACAATGCGGCGCCTATTAAACGAAATACGCCTGACCTCACTGCGCGAACGCACAATCGAATTAATGCTCGAGCTCGCGCGATCACGTCCAATAATAAGCTTAATAAATATTGATTGTTTAATTAATGTATAATCGACCGTGTGGGATACAGCCTGCGCGCTATCGGCAGTCAATTTGTCCGCCCACTGGCACAGCACGAATTTATTAACGGTTTATTTTCTGTAGTCACGCGTAGCTTTCGACTGTTTTAATTGTCTCCTGCTGCTACAAACAACAGAAACACGACTTTCCAAAGAATACGATATTTTCTATGTTATGCCTACATCGTGACTAATTTAGATTCTGTTTCAGTCATTGAGACTCTTAAGACAGGTTAAAAAAAAGTATCTTAGAATTTTTTTTCTTTCTTCATTGTATTCCACTTTCACTTTTAAATTGCAAGCTAAGTTGTACAATTTTTTACATTTGCATACCATTCATTTTTCTTCCATTTGTACTTAAAAAAGGTAGTATCGAAGTAAATTTTACGCTTCTTTTAGAATTCTTCTTTTTTTACTAAAAAATTCAGAATAAATCTTGACCCGTAAGCCGACAGCAATTTAGCTTTCATTTTTAAAGAAAGGAAATACATTGGAAAGGAAAAAAATTATCACAATACTGTAATAAAGCAATTATCTTTGTAAAAATGTTTTCGAACAGACAGAATCTTTTATAAAGATCGATTGCTTGTTTGCATCTTAGTTTAGGAAATATATTTGTGGGATGTCAAATAAATTACGGCTAGTATTATCTACGATACAATACAACAATCTCTAGAAACCCAAAGAAAAGTTTCTTTGATTTGACCGTCAATTTTTGAAATGAAGTAATAATTTTTATTTTTCTCACAGATATTTTCATTCTAATTTTTTAAAAATCGACAAAAAAAAAACGATTTCTTCAATTTGAATATATTTTTTTTTGTATGTAATACCATGGATATTATTAGCATTTCTTACTGTATTGTATCATAAATGACATTCAAATTAAAGAATGTTTTTTTTTAACCATATAGCAATGCACACGTTTCTTTGACTTAAATTTTTTTTTAATCGAAGAAACTTTTCTTTGAATGTGCAAGAGAAAGTGAGTAAAGCTACTTGAATAGTTCGAAAAAAAAAATGCAAGACTCAACCTCAGAGTTACATATCGTGTACCGCACGAAATCAATCGAGCGCCGAGCAGGCTCTATCGATGATCGAGTAATTGCAGGAGAGAGAGAGATTAATCAATAATGCAATAATTATACGTTCACGAGGCAATTACACGGCTTCGTGAAAGAGGAGCAGCCCCGCACCAGAAAAACAATGAAAAACGCTGCGTCTTTTGTGGGAACGGCCGTCCCATTAATGGAATCACCAATTGCAGAGTTATTGGTTAAATTGCTAATTGCTAGCCTCTTTCTTTGGTTCCCTTTCTAGCGCCGCGTGTAACAATTGCGCCGACACCCACCCGTCGATCAACGCTATTTTCATAAATAACGTCTCGCCTCTCTGTCGACTGTACAATTTCTCACGGCTGCTTCTCCGCGGCACTTACTTAATTTTCGGAGTGTGGGCGAGTGAATTAATCTCTCCGCGCGATCGAATCGGACTGTTTACTCGTTTTCTAGGAGGCAACAAGAACGGAGGACGGAAGTCGTCCTCGACTCGTGAGAAATGCGCACCGGCCAAGGGAGAAAACATCTCGCCGAGCTCGTTCGCTTCGCGAAAGGGGAATCGCGAATCTTCTCGGTTCTTCGTCCGCGGTTCCGCTCACATCTTCAGCCCACGATCCTTCATTCTTAGAAAGGATCGTTGTACTTGTTTTCATTTCCACTTACGCGATTAGACTTCTCACGGTGCATACAGGTATCACAACTGGCGTCTCGCACGAACGTGCCGCGTATTTTTATGCAGAATACTTTGAAGAATTTCCGTTATATATATCGATAATATTCCAGATTTTTTAAAACAACTTATTGAAATTAATTAAAATTGCAATTTATAATTCTGAGAATATATATATATAAAGTATAGAACTTGAAATAAAAATAAATGACATAATTTTCTAAGCGCGAGCCAAATATCTTCACTGAGAAAAATTTCCAATTGAAAATGGGCGAATCAGAATTTTCTGATTAAATCTATTTTAATTTTGAAATAACAAGATATCCAATTGTGATAACCGAAATTTTGATTGATATAATCGGAATTTTACTGATTCGTTCATTTTCAATCAGAAAAACAATATGAGCAAGTAAAAAGAAGTCAACACCGCAGTCAGCATTCCAGCAGATTAGCATACTCCGTTTGCAAGACATTCACCGGTGGATATACCAACGATAAAAATCTGAAAATCCCCAAGAAATCCCATCGCGAAATTTGAATTTGCTTCCGTCTAGCTGCGATCGTGACGCATGAATCCTGAAAAGCTCGAAAAGAAGAGCTTCTTTATATTCAAAGGAAGACTCTCGTTTCATCCCTCCGATTCGAATAACAAAGTGAACTAGTTCGATCAGTACAGCTTCTCAGCATCAACCACAATTTTCTTTAAACAAAGAAGTGAATTCTTATTAGCAATTATCATTTCAATTCATCAAATTTATTTTCATTAATCAATATTAATAGCAAATAAAAATATAGTCGTAAGTTTTAAAAAGAAAATTTTTCATAATTTAATTTTATGTTAATAAGAAAACCTTACGTAAAAAAAAATTAGTCAATAGGACTAATAAGAATTATTTTCACCAAGTAATTATAAGTTTGTTAAATTT
>NW_017304438.1:4791701-4814374 GCF_001594115.1 Trachymyrmex septentrionalis | reverse complement strand
AAAAAAAATTAGTCAATAGGACTAATAAGAATTATTACTTTTTCACCAAGTAATTATAAGTTTGTTAAATGTTGACAATTTCCAAAGTAAATAAAGAAAAAATGGGAAAAGTTGTAGGCAGCTGAATTTTCACAAGTTAATGCGTGACTGACGTGACAATTGGCGGTTTTGAGCCAAGGTGTGAAGAATAGGACTTCCTTCGTAGAAGTCGGAAAAATATTTTAACATTCAAAAGAGATTTTCCACAGTCGAGCCTTGGCCCGACGAACGATTTGAATAACAAAGTCACCAAGAAGATGTACTATCGTCCGTGCCCGCATGAGTGAACAGTCTTCAGACGAGTTTATCGCAGAAATCGTTTGCATGCCAAGCAAAATCGATCCTCTTCAGGATTTCCATCGTCATTGACTTTTGTCGTTTGCTTTAATTCGAGACGCGAATGCAAAGACGATTCTTCAAATGTGAAGCGATGAGCTTCGATTGATCATTCTTATAATTATTCACAGAATATAAAAACGACGACTGTAATATTGAATTATTTGTAAGAAGCGACTATTAATATTTAACGTGCTTTAATTAAAAAAAATATATATCAGTATTTTCATAAGGTTTAAGATGCAATTGAAAAAAATCATAGCATAAAAGAATATTTAGAAAATGCAAAATCCAATGTTTTTCTTTTACCATTCACAAAAAAGCAACATTGTTAGATGTCACAAATAACAATTCGAATAAAATAAGTATTGTTACTGTTTGCTCTCTCTTTGATTTCATAGTTCAAAGTGACATTTATGATTTTTTTTACTTGTTAATGGCAGCTGACATCATTTTGTTATGAAAATAAAAAGTTTGTACTAGCAACATTAGAAAGTATGATGAGTAACGTGACTGCTCGAAAGATCTCGGAGAAGTCTGCGTTAAAAGAATCCCTGGTCTAGCCATATCGGTCGAACAGGTGTGCGGGTACGATGCGAGAATAAACGATTAGAATCTCGATTAGCATCCGCGGATCATATTAATCGCGGCTGCATTACCAAGCGATTGCATCCGCTCGAGTACGATTTCATAATCGGACACGTATCGGCTTGGAGCGCTAAGTCTCGATTCGCTTTGACGGCTTAATAAGAGATAATTGCGCCTCAAGTATAATATAAGCGCATAAACGATCTAACATCGATAATCAAGCATGCAACTAGCGACAAACTATTTTTTAGATTAATTAATATTGATATATCGTTCATTTGTCATTGAAAAATTCTTAATAGCATAATTAAAATATTGTCATAAATTTAATTTTATCAATAATTAGATTTAAATATTATAATATATTATATATTAATTATACTCTAAAAATTATGTTCTAAATTCGGAAAGAATAACTTTGTTGAAGCATTTGAAAATTTAACTAGATATAAGTATCTGAAAATAATTTTATTTATAATAATTATGTAGGATGCTCAAACTGATTGCTAGAATGCTAAAACTTTTTGCAGTATAGTTATCAACGTTTAAGCGCTCTACATAATTTTGACAGTCCAATAAAATTATTTTCAGATTTGTATTTTCCTAAACTTTTAGTTTTACTTCAGTAAAACTGTTCTTTCTGTGTATATATATATTTTAAATTCGCGACATCTTTCCGAAATTCGACAAAATCTAAGACAAACGTGCGATTATTTCTTTCGTGAGAACCCCTGACTATCACGCGAAATGACACGAATAACATGCCGCGGAGCATACGACGTTTCGTCGGCAGTTTCATCGTTCCTGACATGGTGATTCGCAGGGAAGCGCAAAAAGGAAGACAAGGAGGCGCCGATGAGGTGGCCGCGGGGCGAATGGTCGCGATAT
Source organism: Trachymyrmex septentrionalis (assembly GCF_001594115.1). Taxonomy (NCBI): domain Eukaryota; kingdom Metazoa; phylum Arthropoda; class Insecta; order Hymenoptera; family Formicidae; genus Trachymyrmex; species Trachymyrmex septentrionalis. The sequence continues at coordinate 4,812,523 of NW_017304438.1, read as the reverse complement.
GCGTTCGGAAGACGTGGAAGCAGAGGAGAAAAATGAAGCGGGTGGTGGCGGTGGTGGTGGCGCTAGGCGATCGGAAGTGTGTCAAATTACAGAGGTCCGCGATATTAATGACTCCTAATGACATGCCCCCCCCCCTTCTGACAGCAGCGTCCGGTGCCTACCGACCGACACAAGGAAAGGCCACGATTTCTCCCCACTAAGCCGTTCGCCCAGGCCCGCTCGCGAACCACCAAGGTTGGGGCCTCCGATGCTGCTCACCGCGTCGGGCCGGTGGACCCGATTCACAGAATCGACATTAAAAATGCAATTACTAATTGACGGAGGCTAATAGCAATAAGATAAACAACGGACTAAATGCTATAAAGTAAAACACAGGTCGGCGACGGTGTCCTTCACCCCCATCCCGCTCGCTACCACCGGTCAGGTCCTATCGGATCCCGTTCTCGCTCCTCGTACCTCGCTTCTATTTACCAATCGTTTCTTTTTCTTTCTTTCTCGAACTTGGTCGGCTCCTTTCGTTGTGATACTTCTACGAGGAGCACCGTTCGCGAAGGGGCGCCAGCCCCTCTGTTTACGACCGGTTCGGCATTTCCGAGAGGCCGGTCCAACCGCGAATTTTTTGTCAGCTAGCTCTACACCTTTCTTAGTTTCTGTCCATTCGTCCGTTTTATTTTACCTTGAGAGGATAGCTCGATGTTCCATCGATGAGGTCGAGCTTTAACCCGTACCATGTTTTTTTTTTTCTTTGATGACAGTTGCATACTTCGTTTATCTCAATTACACAATTAATTACACAATTAACACATTATTAAACGTAGACGTATCAGTTAGTGTTTTATTGACTGAACGTTACAACCATTCACTCAGAACTGAAACAAGCTCACTTGTATGCTATTCTTTCTAAAGAAACATATATATTAAATCAGACCTGTTTAAAACTTGAAAACTGAACGTTTCTCTCTCTCTCTCTCTCTCTGTCGTCTCGTTGAGCGAAATAAAAGGAAAATAAACAGAATATATGCTAGAGTTCTCTCTGTCAAATGACTGCCTGTTCTATCTTTTTTGTTTTCTATTTATCTCGCTCAACGAGACATTGGAGAAATGGAAGCGTTTAGCTCTCTAAGTTTTGAACAAGTTTAAATCATTGTGCAAGGTTGTTAGAGTTTAAAATTATTATTCATAATCTGTTCTTATTTCAAGATCCTAAAGAGTCAATATGGTTCTGTTCTTAAGTGTACTTAAGACTGTACTTAAAGCGATCTTAAATATACATAAGAACAGACCATATACCAAAGAATCTTAATGTTTCATTATAAAATTAGTGATTGTGTTTAGTCTTTTTTGTCGTGGTTTGCTCCTTTCTGATATTTTGTATATTATGAATTTTATAAAATTTTATAAAAAAAATAGCCATAGGCATTAATGTTTGCATCTAATCAATAATGTATAAAACGTCCAGTCAATAATGTATTAATTGGTCTTAATGTACAATATTGCAATTGTAATATTTATATAAAATACAATATTAATATTAAGAACAATACGTAATATTTCTATCAATATTATTTTTAAATGTAATAACAGATTAATATATTAAAGCTACAAAAAAGATGTCGCATGGCCACTATGTACCGATAATTATAACTATTATAAGCATGTTCGCAGGATTGCGTTATTACGCACGTCAAATAAGTTTCTTAGTTTTGCAGATGCAGTCGTTTGGCGGCATCCATTACGTTCTGTCATCTCCCTCATTATCGCGCTTTCTGCGAAGAACGATACACGCTATGTCAGATCTCGTGACGCGTGACACCCTTCGAGTTTGTCCCGTCGTTCTCGAAACGCACGTTCATGGAATTAATAATTCTCCTTATTAGGTCTGTTATATAAAAGTTTGTTTTGCTAAACACGCAAGAATCTAAAGGACTAAAGGTCGTCTGTTAGATTACAACAGTGTATTTATTATATTATGCTCTAATATTTTCATGTTTACGTGAATGTGAGCTTTATGATAGAACGTATGTCTAGTTATAAAAAAAATGAAATAAAATTTGCTATAATTGATAAATAGTTACATATAAATTTTCGGTGCTATGGAATCTACAGACAAATTACAGAATATATAATATTCCCAATTGGTTTCCTCTAATTTCAATTTGCTGACAATGGTCACGCAGCTCTAACCGAAACTTTCTCACGATATGATAATATAAAAATTTGCACGCGCGCTTGCCTTTCTGTTATGTTTAGTGTCGCGTGAGTCAAGTTGCCATTTGCAATTTTAGCACTTCAAATTCGTCTAAGTCGTTCCGCCTCGTCAAAATCGTAAAAGGGTCCCGAAAAGGGACTAAATTTTTCTAAAAATCATCGACGATTCAGTCGAACCGTCCGCAAAGAATTTTTAGATATTTTAGTGATTCTTTTATGATCCTAACGAAAAATCTAATGGATGCACACGGATGGTTCTCCAAAGTTAAAAGGCCGGTTATACGGCACAGAAGAATTCCTCGAGGCAAATGATAAACTGCTGCGTGTAAGCGGCATCTGTCGAACGTAATTGGTTTTATGACATATTTTACGTGGAAAAAAATTAGCTGATGTCTCCGGCATGGAGGATCTTTTGCAGAAAAATCGATTATCTATATCTTATTTTATAAACATTTTTTATCTTATTGTCATAAATATTACAAATATTAGAGTAAAGTGGTACAATTCTGAATAAAATAAAATTTGAACCCAAATATAAAGTTTAAGTTTGATAACCTTGTTCTCATTGTACAGAAGGCACTAAAACCCCTAAATAAGAAAAATGAAACTTAAACTTCAAAAATTGAATTAAAATCTTATTTCGTTCAAAATTATATTATATTCGAAATTGTATCACTTTATTCTATCAAATATATTATATAATATATTTTTGTAACTTTCAAAAGCCTATTTTTTCACATATCTATAAGTTTTGAATTTCACTGTACGACTAAAAATTACATAAACAGATCAAACTAAGATTTTATAAAAATAAAATCTGATTAAGATTGACAACTCAAGTGACATTGTTGATTACTCAGATAAAAGTACATTTAAAAAACTAGCGGTGCGGGTTCATTATCAAGACGAGGCGTTCGTTTCTTGCACGTATCATTCTATCGCTATATTATTTCTGTACGAAATTTATGTCTACCGTAAACGAAGATTAAACGGCATCGTACGTTAATCAAGAATATACGATGCAACTCTGCAAACTCACCTTGTATGGATTCCGGCGAGGTTGGCTCCTTATCGATTCGACCGAGCGCGTCGCTACCTGAAACAAAAAGCGCAACCAAGCCCTCGTTAGTGACGCCATACTATAAGCCGATCGGGAAAATCATTCGTTTTCCGTAAGAGGTACATGCGCGAGTACTTTTTGCTTTGATCGAATCGGCAAGCATTGTAGTTTTATTTTAATTATTGTACATTAAGGTTACTTATAATCTATTCCTTTGGGGATAATAGCACGCTTCTTCATCAGTGGAGAAACAATGACGAAGACATTGATTTATATTTGCAAGCTGCAGCCTTGTCATCTTCGTTAATTTTAATAAAATTATAAAAGAATAGCGAGAGAGAGAGAGAGAGAGAGAGAGAGAGAGAGAGAGAGATAATACAAGAGAAATAATCCTCGGTATTGTCACACATATTTAAATAATATTTGTTACGACGTTCATATTATTATTTTAATAAAATTAATAAGAAGGATTAAACACTTCAAATAGAACTAATATCTAAATTATGTAAATGTTAGACTATTTTTACGTTAAATTATGTCTGCTAATGATAAAACAATGATTGCATTTAGATTCTTTCTTCCATTTAGATCCTTAATGGAACCAATAAATGTGTAAATAATAAAAATGATACATAAATCAATCATATTAAAGAATTTTACAACAGTTGCAAAGCTGCTTTTTCTGCTAAAGGCAGCCAGTGTTTCTCAATATTCCTCAATGTCTGACAAATGTGTTATGTCACATATAGTTCTATTTTATTCGATGGAAACCCACATCTGTCTTGATTAAAACCGGGAGATCGAGAGAATTGAATGGTCCAGAGATAGTATCGGAGTACATCGCATTTATCAATCAGGCTGCGGGCCGAATTATGCTAAAACTCGAGCGATCATGACGCATAGCGGGGAATTGCGCCGATCACAATTTCTCGAAAATAGGGCGGCTCGCCGTTATCCTACCATAAATGCAATCGATCGATATTCAAATAATCTATTTGACAGACCCTTTTCCAAAGAGGACGAGAAAGGGAAGATGGTGGTAATTCGGCGCGAGGATGACCACCGTACGTCACACGACGAGAGGGACGAGTTCGTGGGGGTCCGGCAGACCCCAGGGGCGACCACCTACTACCCCCTAGGGGGTCGCAACTCACCCCTGAAACGACTGTATTCAGATAATCCCACCTTTCCTTTTCTCCGTCTTATTTGCCCGCAACGACGACATTTCAATACATGCTCTCGCAGGATAACCCGCCACAAATATGGGCGGATATACGCGATCACTACGTGGAAAATAGTAACGGAAGTAACGACTATATACGGTAGCACGTAGACGTTACGTAGAAGTAAAAGGGATGGAAAAGATTTCAGTCTTGACTCTCGCATTTCGTACATATCATCGTATATATTGGAAGACCAGTGAATTATTCATATAATGAATATAATATTGATCGGTAATATGCATTTAATTTTTCCTTCGTCTTTAATTCAAGATGCGCGTATTAATGTAACAATTGGATAAAATATTTCCTGTGCTTCATTTCAAATTGTTTATATATTCCATCAATATCTGCTTAATCGGCGATTTATAATATGTTTCACTTAAGTTATCCAGGTCGCTATAATAAAACTAAACAATGTTCCTTAACGAGACCGTTTTCATTATCGAGCGAAGGACTCCTAGAAACTAGTACGCGTTTACATTAATTAATTAAATATAAAGAGCGGCCTTATAAGCCAGAGCTCGAGCTCTTCTCTCTTATGCACGCATGTAATAATGCCTGAGGCAATCTTTCTTATAGTTTCGTAAAAAAAAAAAAAATCGTGAGGGAAGATACGATGCATAATTCATCAGTAGCGAGGTACGATCGATTGTTTGACCGATATTAGAGAACATCGATGACAAGATCCTTTTTCATGAGCGACAACGCGCGTTAAATTCTATCGTAGTTACGCGCATTAATTTTCAAAACTTTTTCAGCGCATAAAAATTAAAAAAAAATATATACATAGATTTTTCAACATATTTTAATATTTATCAAGACAGTCTTTTCGTTCGTGTATATAGAAAGAACGGTTTTGCTGAAATGTTTAAACATTTAGTTTTTACAGATCTGAAAAATAATTTTGTTGGTCCATCAAAATAGTTATGTAGTAACTCAAACTGAGTAATTACTAGGATGTTAAAACTTTTTGTAAAATTATTTTTCATTGCTTGAATTCAAGCGTGAGAAACAGTGCTTGAAGTATTATGCAATTGTTTTGACGGTCAAACAGAATTATTTACAGATCTATATCTAGCTAAATGTTCAGATTCTTCTGCAAAATCATTCTTTCCATGTACTTTATACAGAAGCCACAAAATTCTTGTTTAATGGTAGACATCAGCGAATGCGACGATTTATCAAAATGAAATACCGGCTGTCGAAAGGACGCCCACCCATTCCTTTAAATAGGAATGAACGCGGATAAATACGATGCACCTTCGTCGTTCGACGACTCTCCGGAGGGCCGTAAAGAAGTTACGGTTTGCACATGCACTTTTTTGCCCCGTTGCACATATCACGCGAACGACTATAACCCCACTGTCGCTTTCTCTTTCCTTCTCTCTGTTTGCTGTCATACCGTAAAATAAAAATTACGCGTTCATATTATTTATTAATCAGCGATAATTTTATATTGTAAAATCAGTCTCAGCGAAATCTTCATGAAACATTGAGTGTCAAATGGTAATTGATAAATTCCTGCTTCAATGGAACTCTCATTAAAAAAAGAAACTGATTGAATTAATTGTAATTCTGGTTAAAAATGGACAAATCCGAATTTTCTGATTAAATCTATTATAATTCTAGTTGAGATAATTAGAATTTTTATTGATATTACATGATCAGAAACTTTTGGGTTTGTCCATTTTCCAACAGAAATTTTTCTCAATGCAATCTTTCTCACACACAGCATCAGAAATATAAAGAAATATAGTAGATATAAATATAAAGAAATATAGTAGATAGCGACGCATTATTCTAACACTGAGAAAAATGTTCTAATCAAATCAACAAAAGAGCTCAACAAGAACACTATTTTGATGAGGACAGATTATCATAATCAGAAATTTTATTCGGTCTCACTAAAATGCCGCTCTTGTTCGGTTCTTTTGTTAGTTCAATTAGAACATTTTTTTCAATAAATATACATATTCTTATTAACATTAACACTCTCATGTTTCACCTTTCGCATAATTATAAAGTTCTTATCATTAATCTTGCACCCTTTTACACATAACTCAGAAAATTCGCTCTAGAATGGGAATAAAAAATTTTCCTCTCTTTTATTCTCTCTGTTTGTTCGAAGCAGTCAATTCACTCAACTATTTGCGTCGTCGGCCGAGATTTCCAGACATCAATTCTGAAGTACGTCACGGCGTTGTCGGACCTCACTTTTTCACTTATTAATTCGACACGTCCGCGCCAGCCGGAATCGCGTGTTTGCGGCTACCGTCCCGGATACATCTTGGTATTCATAAAGGGCAGGCCTTATACCTTCCTGTATAAAGCGCACACCCATCAGCAGCCCCATTTAACGTATATGTACACGTGACACCTGTGCCGATAACTTCAATACCGCGGACAGGTGCTCTCGTCAAGCACTCGACATACGACCACGAAGACGGAAGCGTGTCGAGACCGCTATTATCTCGCGATTACGATCTCGTTTCGCCAAAGGCCGGTTATCGATTGCACGGATCGATCTCTTCCTTCTCCTTTATCGCAATCAGTTAGACCGCGTGGACTTTAATAAACAATGACCGATACAAAAATGAATACCAAGCTTGCTTATTAATAAAAATTCAAGCGTACACTTATTGAATTAAGATTTGGGAAAGTTGTATGTAGGTTAAAAATAATTTCGAAACTTTCAGATCATTTCGATGCAACTTCGTGGAAGTTGAATAATTAACAATCAACAATATAAAATTCCATACCTTCGGTTAATCGATTAATTCATAAAATTCGATCAATCCTGCGCATCCATGTAGGTATACGTGCCATGGACGGAAACGAGATTTTAATATTTAAGCTCGATAGCACGATACAATAAGTATAATAAGCATAGAAGCGACCGCCAGCAGGCGGTTGCAAGAGACGGTTGCAATATTAATGCTGACATTTCGGTGCTTTGCGGTAGTTTAACCACACTCCAGCCCCTCGCTTTAATGGATGCGGCTTTCCGACAGGTACGCTATGCCACAACTACGCCAATCGTCACGTATGGCCATATATTGCAACCGATATATCGATCTTTAAAATAAAACGGAGTAAGAGTAGTCTTAGAAGAATCTTAAAAGAATTTACAAAATAAAAGTCAATTAGGCAACTATGTACACTTGATTAATCATTTAAATAATTTGAGGTTTAAAGTTCAAGGTATAGGTATCACGTGTGCTTTAAGTATACATGCGATGGTAGTAACAATGCGTTATTGACATTTTTCGATTGATTCATAACATCGTAATGTTTGTACTTTACGTAACATCCCTGCAGAAAAAAGACTCGCATAAATTTATAAATATTTTTATAACGTACCTTACATTAAGTAGATTCATAAGATAGTTATTTTCTATGTGTCATACAGTAAATAGTAATGCAATAATGATGCGCATTAAGCAATGATGAGCAATGATGACAATGAAGATGAGTAAAAAAAAATTTCTTTCTTTATGATTTATATATATATATATATCGTAGTATATAGATGTCCGAATCTAAGTCCAAACAAATCTTTTTCCATATATAAAATAAGAATAATTTATATCAATATAAAATTCTGTCATTCGAAGTACACTGAAAAAAACAAGTTTGGTTATAACTACCAAATGTTGAGTAAAATAATTTCAACCAAATGTTCAGATAATATAACCATAATTTTATCTTTACAAATATTTAGTGAGTATCACCAAACGGTATTACTTTACGTTTGTAAAGTTAAAACTATGATTTGGTTATATATTATCTAAATATTTAGTTGAAATTATTCCATTCAACATTTGGTAGCTACAGCCAGCCAGGCTCTTTCTTTCGATGTACACAATATTACTCAAAATGCTCCGAACAAATGTATTTTTTTTACATTCTTTTAATTGGCCTTTATACAAACTCGTATAAATTATTATAAGCGCATTCTTATACTGCGTGGTTATATCGTTATTCGCGCGCAAAGCGATGAAGAAGGATTGCCAGGAATCATCTTCGTGCGCAGAATGCCACGTTGTGTTAGTGACTCGATTTTTCGCGGTGTCCTTACGATGATCTGCCTGTGTAGCGATATTTGATTTCCCATTTTTTTTTTCCTCGGTTCACTGGCTCTGCCTTTACTTCGCCACGCGAACTACCATGAATACAAGATGCGGCACCTGGATACATCTAGTTTTCGCGTGGCGGCGATCCAGCCCTCTCATCAATTTTTGAGAACCCGCACTCGGACGATATGTATGCACCGCCACCCCGACGCCGATAACCGATATGGAAACCACGTTCTGGTCGACCGATCAACCGCCACGGCTGATACCCATATACCCGGCCACCATGGAAAATCGTACGCCGTCCTGCAATGCGCGTGAATAGTGATGAGAAATCGCGGCGGAACACTCGCGTCGAAAGCTGATTGGGTGACTATATGACGACCATACCTGCTTGTGACATCAAAATCTTCAATTCAATGTTGTTATTGAAGGAGAAAATCAGACGACAAATATTTTTAAACGTTATTAAACGAAACCAATCGAAAAGTTTGAACACAAATATGTTAGAAGAGAAAAAAGCTATTTTCAAGTCAAAATGGATTTTCATGCTTATATGAATATACAAATATTATAGTCTTATAGAATTAAAATATTTTTAAAACGAAAGTATGCATTGATATATGGAAATAGGCTGTGATTGGAAAACTTCGAGTTTTGCGGATATTAAAGTATTTACATTGTCGGAAGGAAGAAGAAAAACCTCAGAAATGCCTATCGCTCGAAAAGGCCTTGCGCAGCAGTTCGCAAAAACACGATTACGTAACTATCAACTTCCATAATATCCTACACAGACGTACACACGCAGACACATACATCGAAAGAACCACGAGAACAGGTTTTACGCGCGTACCGGAAAAATCCGCGGGTTAGGTGGGACTTTAAATTCGAAACTTTCCGGGCGGAAGAGAAAAGAAACCGGCTGAGAAACGTCGTAGAAAAAAAGGGGTGAGAGTGGGAGAAAGAGAGAGAGAGAGAGAGAGAGAGAGAAAGAGAGAGAGAGGACGAAGGAGAAGGAAGTTCGTGTACGCGAGCCGAGACTTTTTCCAATTACAAACGGCGCCATTCGCGAACTGGTCGGCGGCGATTATTTTTGAAACAAGAATATTCCTCTCCGCCCCGGGACATAATGAGGAAGCGAGAGGCACGGTCGGAGGGCGCGATAATGGCGGCCGTTATGAAGAAATCAACCCACCCCGGCACACAGCCACCCCGTCGCACTCCTCCGGCGAGCCACGCTGGTAACCCACTTGATCTTCCGTTTCCATGGCGACCGCCTTGTCCAACGAACCCCCGCCGACTGAGACCGGCGGGGGTGGTGGTGGTGGTGGTGGTGGTGGTGGTAGTGGTGGTTGCGAACCTTCTCTCTTATTATGAGAGTTGCTCCACCCGGGCGGAAGGGTTGGAAATGTCGCTCTTTCTCTTTCTATCTTTATTTCTCTTTCCCTTTTACGTCCCCCTCAGTGGCTGGACGCTTTCAGGACGCACATTTAATGATATCTCGGTAAGTCGAAAGCAGAAGCCGTTAAAAACGAATGTAGTTATGCGAGACATTTAAGTGCTGATGTCTTCTACACGCGATTGCAACACCTTAGAAAAATTTTCAAATACTATTTCAAGGGTATAGTTTGAAATTCAAAGTATACCGCACAAATTTGTTTTCGGTGACAGATCAGGTAATATCGAAATTTTCGAAATTTCAGTTATGCATTAAATGTTATGTATTAATACACTTTAAAATTTAATAAACAAATATAGATTTTTTAAATCTTAAATCTCTGGATTGTATATTAATAAAAAAACTTTATTAATTTTTTCGCTATTACAGTATGTATTATATGTATTAAATGCTGTGCGTTTTAATACACAATCCGTCGTATTTTAAAATTTAATATAAAAATACAGATTTTTGCATTAAATCTTAAAGTAAGAATTGTACATAATTAATATGCCTTCTAAATAAAATTAAATATATATACAATAATAATAGCATTGTAGACAATGCAAAGTAACTACATTTATTAATAAATTGTATATAATATAATAACTCAATGTAACGTAATAATCGTGTAAGTAATAAATAAATATTGTTAACACCTGCAAATTACGATACTATCGAACCGTAAAAAACGTAAACGCATTGAACAATCACGCTTCTGCGAAGCGGACAACAGTACTTTCTTTTCCTTCTTTTTTTCCATATTTCTCATCTGCTGTAACGCGGTCGAGCTACCCACAAACGCTTTGTGCATAACAACGATAATAATCTTCTGGCATAAAGTAACCGATTACTTTTTTTCCGAGAATTTGCGTCAATGATCCGTGAGATCCGTCGTCTAATATTCATGCATCTCGAATTCCATGAAACATCAAGCGCACTATGCGGGCATTGCGTGTGCCGAACGCACTTCTCCGCTTCTTAGGACTAAATTAACGCATTATTTGTAATTACATAATCAGATTACGTAATTACAAGTGTATTATTATTGATTACGTAATTACACGACACATTAAACAATACATGCTGTCACTGCGCAATATGTATACCATTACACGAAAGGAACGATCTAAAATTTTACTGGATACAGATCTGAAAATTTTGTTGTTTTACAGCACCACCACTCATCATTTTTGAGTTTCCAAAAATTATTGTAATGGTCCAACAAAACTTTAGATCTTTCAGCAATTGTTTTTTTTCGTATGTAATAACATTTGTGCCTAAAACAGCCACAGTAGACGCATACCCCCGATCCATCATCGGCCCATACGATAATCGTTCTTGAATTTAATCCGGAGGAACTGATAGATTCCGAAATAATTGCCGTTCGTCGGATTGTTAGTAACATGAAAAAAAAAGAGGGGTTAGCAGGGGATGTACTCGCGCCCTTTGGCAGATGATGGACGGTGGTGCGTAACAGCTACGGGGTGTCGCGAGTAAACGAGACATATATAGGAGAAAAAGAGGAGAATGATCTTCCGCGCGAGAGAGAAATGATTTGAAATTGATGAGTCTATCGCGACTTAGAAGGGTTGGGGTGTCGCGTGCCGCACCTCGAATGCATAAAGGATTCCCAACCCCCTTTTTATTGCGCTTTATCCCTCGAGCTATTCTTTCAAGCGTGTTGTCTTCTCGTGCACGATCTTGTATTCCAACGAGGATCTGAGTGCACTCGATTGGAAAAAAATCAATAACAGACCGAATTATTGTTAAATAATTAGTTTTCTACTTAATTCAAGTTTAAAAATTAGTATTCCGCTGAACAACGCTGATAGAATTAGCATTCCATAGATTTAAGTGATCACAAGTCACTTGATACTGATGAGATTTTTCATGAAAAATTCCTACAATAATCAATTCGCAAGGCATACTTCACATGTATTATCGTCTTTTCGTTCGAATTACCGTGATAGTGCACAGACATGTCCACGCCGCGCCCGTTTCTTTGCACGTACGCTGGAGAACGAGAAGCCATTAACAGGGACGCATATACCAACATGTCGCCCGTGGGGGTGGTTTTCCATGGATTCGAGGGGAGAGCATGGACTGTATCCGCGCAGAGGAAGGGGAGAGAAAAGTGCTTCACGCGGCGAAGTAATGGAGCCGACTTATTCCGCACAGAAACTCCTTGGCTGGGAGCAACGACGAAGACGGTGAAGTATTCGAAGCATCGAGGGCGGTAGTGAGAATCGTTCAAACGAAAGATCGATACCGAGCTTGATTCATTTACGAAATAGAAAATTTTCCCTAAACCTTTAAATAGATAGGTGGCTGCAGCATCTCGTAGTTATTATCTTAAAAACTTTGTTTTGGAAAAAAAAAAAGAAAAGTATTGTCCAAAAGTCTTAAATTAATTATTTTTACATTTCTCCCTCTTATAAAGGTATATATAACGTAAATTTAATTCTATATGTACTAATTGAATAGATAAGTATAAAAATAAAATTTGTTTGGAATATTCTCAGCATCCCATCTACTTATGTAGGTTCATTGACGTTGACTCATTTAGAAATGCTAAAGGGTTTGCGAGTTATCGCCGTATCGTGATCCCATTGCTAATGCCAATGTTTCGCGAACCTTGCCGTTCACTTCATCAGGGCGAGGAGCGCACTGATATTGAGCTCCTCCGGAGGACTCCCTTTTATACAAACTCATTGACTCCTTCCTACGAAAAAACGATTTTAATAAAATATATAAAAATTATAAAAGCTAGATCGGAAAACAGTTTTGTCAGATCATCAAAATATAATTACGCAAGAATCTCAAGCATAATGAGCGATTTCTGTAAAATTTTGATACTGTATCAATAATAGCAATCAATTTGAACGTGCTACATAATTATTTTGACTGTTTAACAAAATTATTTTCAAATCTGCATCTAAGCTAAATTTTGTTTTATATTATACTTCAGCAAAATCATCCTTTCCGTGAACCAATATAGATTAACTTTAACGTCGGTTTAATTTACCCTTGATCTTCTTTCATTCTTAGAATTAGAAGATAGAAAATAAGTTAAACCGAGATTAAAATTAAGCTACATTGAGAAAATGATAGAAATGGATTGAGAAACTTCGCATACGTCAACAAATCATTTAAATATTTTTCAAAATATTATTTTCTATGTTACATAAATTCTAATATAACTGTTATCAAACGTCTATAATCCCGATTACAGAGTACATTATGCATAGATATTGAAATAATTGGGAGAACAAGTATATATCGTCTCTAACGATATGATAAAAACGATATTAAGTCTGAGATTACATACTACGTGGCTAATCTTCGTCATGCAGACTCAAGGAAATTCGATGCGTCACGGTATTCTGATAGCAGTTGTAAATCGCCGTGAATTGTGACAGATTGTGATTAATGAGTTTTAAATTAGATCTCGTGGTGTGATATCAAAAAAAGTTCGATGCATTAAGACGTTTTGTCTACATATTCTATTTTCAGAAAGATTTCACATTCATCTCATTCGAAAATATTATTTTATAATAACATTTATAATTAGATTAGAGGAAACGTCTAATGTTTTCAATTAACATTGTAGCACGATCAAAATTTATTTTATATTAATATTTTATTAAAACAAAAACAGTTTTATGACTTCAAGGACATAACAGATATAATCAAATTAAAGAGAATTTAAGTACAAAGTGAAAACGCTTGCAGAACGTTAACTTCGTTGATAAATACATTCTAATTATTTGCGAATTATATCTTATTGTCATAAATATTATTTATATTTATATATATTAACATTTGCAAAGTAAGTCAAAGCGAAATAGCCGAAGTGATAAAATAACTTTTTCATTATCTTTATTATCATCATTACCACATATCGATATCGTTATTAAAATTATTAATCGTCGTCAGGTATTTTACATTTCATCGAGATCCGTACACCAGCACTGTGAATATCGCAAGTTCATCAAACCGATCTGTTCAGCTAATCGATTTTAATTAATGGCCCGCTCGTACCGATTTTACCGATTAAGCAGAATTACCGTCCGCATGAATGAAATATTCATTGAATGCAAAGGCGCGCGGGGCGCGTGTATAAACCATTAAAAAATAATAGCGACAGAAATTCGCCTTAATTGGCGCAATAGCCGAGCCGCGCCAGCACGGCGCGAGGAATAATCCCCGTATAGTCCTGACAATTAAGCGCGATATGCGGGAGATCCTGTGTGCGTATACAAGCCTTTCTCGCGCACGCTGCTGCTCATAATTACGCGGTAATTAGAGAGGTTTGTCGGCAATTAACATCTTGAATATCGTCGCGTCGCCGCGCGGTATCGGCCAGTATCGCTGTTCCCCTTTGATCCACCCAGATCTTTGGCGCCAATTCTTGAGAATAAAGAATTTTTACCCCTTGTCTCCTTTCATATAAAGATTCATTTGCATTTATTTTGCACAGCACAAATTAATAAGTTTTGAGAACCAAATAACTAATTTACTTTTCGTTGATTTTGACTGCTATTAGAATTATATGTTTGCACCGAATGTCTTCAGTAGCCTTAAGTACCTTTTTATTCTCTACTATGACTTGTATTAGAATATATGGATTGTGTTTAATTACTAACTTTACTCTAATTAAAAAATAGTTTAAGTTAAAAAACAAAAAGGGAAAAACGATCATTTTCACGAGATTTTTAAATAAAATTATATATTATATATAAATTCATAAAAAAAACGAAGTATTAAAAAATTTAACTAGACATATTTGCAAGTAATTTTATTGGACCAAAGTAGTTGCGTAAAAATTTCAAGTATGTAATTTTAAGTATGTATAATTAAATTTAATCTAATCCAATATATCTTTATTTTTTATACTAAAGCAATGGATAAATTTATTCAGTGTTTTATAAAATGACGATACATTGAATAGGAGCAGCAACTCAACTTAAATTAAATTTGATAGTATATTTAAGCGTATATTATTTTGATTCAATAAAATTATTTCCGGATCTGTATCAAGTTAAATTTTTAAATACTTTAGCGTCATTTTCGTGTAAATGTAACAAATAAATGATAAATAGATATCTCGCAAACAAAAACCATTCGTACGTCATTGATTTTCAAAGCTCGTGCTCATAACTCGCTCGAGCACTTCTATATCTCACGTGAGACACGTAGGCACTGAGATATCTGGAAGTTTCCGATCCAGAAGAGCCTTGTGTCTCGGCCGTTAATTGTTCCATCGACCGGAAGTCCGCGCGCGCGGAAGTTCCGCCACCCCGCCTCGTCTCCCGCGCGCGCGGTAACAAAAGAAATCGAATATCTCGCCGTCGTTTCTCTCGCCAGTCTTTCCTTCTTCTATCCGCGTCTCGTCTATTCCTCACCATCCCCATCCTCGGACCGGGATATAATTTCCTGGGGCAAGAAGTTTCTAATGACAGAAAATCTAATATATATCGCTTCGAACCGGAGGTTCCGCCGGCGCTCTGCGAGCAGCTTTTCTTGTAATTAAGTTATAACTAAGGGCGAGCGTGGGCGTAGCACGATGGAGATGGTTCCTTCGAGGGTGGTCGGAAACGTGGAATAGGTTGGGGATAGGTTGGGGTAGCGGCGGAGGAGTGTTCGTTCTTCTCGCAAGAGTGGAAAACAATAAGAGAGCCAGTACTAATCCGCACCATACATTATAACCGCCGAGAGTGTTCCTGGCGCTGGCCGGAAACTGGTGCGTACGACTCGGCCTTAGCAACTTTGGAAAAACAGAATTCCACGATGGCATTACATAAAAAGCTACTCCTCACTGTTTTTAATGTAATTGAAATGTTATAACAAAACACGCAGGAACGAGAGATATGAGTAATTAAGAAAACTTTGGAAAAATATCTGTTTCTAAAAACCTATATACCCAGGAAAAGCCGCGTGTACCATGACAAATCGCAATAAAGGTAATCATAATTGTAGCACGGTTTGCAATACACCGGTAAAGATAGTGCGGAAGAGAAGACGTGAAAAAAAAAGATAGTCATCGTTGGATTCGCGTGTATCCGCGGCGGACATATTCCGCGCATCCACGCGCGTTCATATCCCAGTGTGCTTTTCCCAGGCTACGGTTAACGACCATCGAGGTGGTCGCACACACGACGCGGTGGCACTCGTGATATACATGTAACGAAGCGCGCGTACGTGCAACATACCTCTCCATGGCGATGGAGAACGGGAAGGAGGACTGGTCATTAGGTAATAGGGACTGATTTTTCCACCGGGACTTTTATTTAGACATCGTGTGTGGCAATTTTTTTGCCGCGTTCGCACCGATTAGACGGTTCGGTCGCCATTATCCGTGAATGGCGATTCAACTGAAATACTTTGTTAAACTGCTGTCGGTCAGCATCAATGGCGACTACTACAATACCCTTTAGTAACGCATTAAATAAAATTGCGTATATATAAACTGAGATTTACAATAAAAATTTAATATTGCATGGAAAGAATAATTTTGCTAAAGCATCTAAAAATTTAGTTAGAGAGACAGATTTGAAAAGAATTTTACTTGGATCATTAAAATAATTATGTTGAACGCTTTAACTGGTTGTTAAAATGTTAAAACCTTTACAGCGTTGTCATCAAAGCTTAACTCTCCACCAGGAATGTTGGACTTTAAAAGAGTGAATTTTTAATTGTGAATTCTGGTAGATAAATTTAAATTTGTTAAAAAAGAATTGAAACACAATTCAATCTATAATATCATCTTCTTTTAAAATTTTACGTAATTAATCTACATAATTATTTTGATCAACAAAATTATCTTCAGTTTTGTACCTATAGATACAGAAACTTAGTTCAATTTTTAGATACTTTAACAAAATCATTCTTTTCCCGTGAAAATTGAAAGATTGATAAAAATTATTTTATAATAACAAAATTTCTACGTATTTTACAAACGTTTTAAAATATGTAATTTACTGTAAAACCTCCCAAGATGTAATACTTTTCTAAAGAAAAAATTATAATCGTATTAATTTTCACTATATGATAACATTTTTGGATAATGCCGAGTAAGAAAGACGAAAAGAATAAATGTTAGGATTTTGCGATAACAAAAGAATGCGAAGGATAGAGCCGCGAATGGAATTGGCCAATAATTATCGTAGCGTGCAAATATCGATAATAACTCGACGTGAAAGAGGAAAACGAGTAGAGAACGAAGGTAAGACGGTGGGCCGGGCATCACGCCTGGAAAGGAACAACTCAATTGCGCGAAATCGAGTTAGGCACCAGCACGCCGGCGGGGATGTAATTAATTAATTCGAGAACGCCATCTTGCTACTGACGGCCGAACGAAGAAATATTATTTTCAGGGTGCGGGGCATCGCGGCGGAAGAGAAGACAGGAAATTAAGCGGCTTCAGTTCCCTCTTAATCTGTACCTTCGCAGAGAAAACTGCCCATCGCTATTCGTTCTTTCTGTAGCGATAGTATTAAATTCTGTGCATATACCCCAATCTGCGACTACGTCAACGTGATATTAAATTGGCTATATATTATATATGGCAACAACTTGTTAACAAAACTTGTTTAATATCTTAGATACAGTGCATCAAGTTTATTCACGATGTACACTAGCTTTGTAACTAACTACATACCTGTCCGAGGCATACACAGAGAACATAGTCTTTCGTTAACGAGGAGTTCAACTCATAACGCTTAATTAAGGTGCTGTACAAAGTAAGAACGAGAGAAGTGAGGCGAGGGGAAAGATGGGAGCGATCGGGCCCTGATCGTGACTGGCCCAGAAGCAAGAACGCGGTCAGATCCCCTGATAACGATCTGATAAACCGCTCTCCCCAGATCGCGAAGAAGCTACATGCACTGTAAAGGAAACGAGACGAACCTCGCATGTTGTCACGAATATATTTTCTGGCCAAATTAACTTCGATCTTATTAAAATAACTTTTATATAATGAAAAAGATCTTTAGATAAAATATAATAAAGATTTTAGATAAATTTAAAAGTATTAAATAAATGAAATAAAAAAAAAACATGTACAATAATAATGTACAATACAAAATAAAAATGTTTAATAAATATGAAAAGGTCTAAAAATGTAAATTCATAACGTTGCATAATTTCGTACGCCAAATATAAATGGTAAACTTATTATCGCTAAAAAAATTTAAAATAAGTTACATAACAGATAAAAAACAAAATCGAAAAAAAAAGAATATCTTAAGCAAATAATATTCCTTAATTAAACTACATAGCAATAATTTTGTTTAATAAAAAATTGAAGATTTACATGCTTATGCATAGAATCTCCTAGATTTTCTCAAGCTACAAGATATGCGCTTCAAATTCATTGTTATAATCTTCTTTCATCTGAGATAGACGTAAAATATTGGTCGACAATGCAAAGCGTGATTGACATTCGACTTCTCACAATATAGTCCTATTGAACTTTCAAACCCATCCTCTATAGAAACACAGCAAGTGTACTCCGTCACTTTATTAACGTTTCACTAAAATATTGAATTTTAAGTTCGTAGACTATTTACTTGTCTCAAATCTACTAGCAGAAGCTAATGTCAATTCAATTTACCGATAAAGAAGATTTTCGCTTATTCTTCACCTTTTGCAAGGCAAATAAAATTAAATCATCTAAGTATCTGACATAATATACAACGACAAGATGAGGAATGTACGTGAAAAGAACTATCGCATGGGACGATCGCCTATTGTGGAGAGGCGAGAGCGACGAGAACTCGAGTAATTCAAGTGCATCTACAGATTGTCCAAAGCGAATAGGGTGACCGAAGTTTGGAGCGAAAACGTAGAGGGGGACCATACCTTTAAAATAGCGTAGTCATACCCCCACGAACTAAAAGCAACCCCAATCGCCGCACGCTGCTCTAATCACAGAAGGAGGGTTGGTTTTACATTTTAAATCCTACCGCGGCGTAATTATTGACCATACACGATGATAATGTCACAAAATTAATTCCTTTTATCTCAGTTCAAAAATGTCAAACTGATCACCTGTATAACGTTTAGTTTTAAGCTGAATTACAGATACACGTTAACAAAGGAAAACATTATTGCAAAGATACTGGAACATATATTATGGACATCAAGCGACGAAATTTTACCGGGTCGCAGAACCAATGAGAATGCGACATGCATAATATATGTTCGTGTTGGGGATCGTGCAAAAACGATGCTGCATAGTAAAATGGAAAAGCGGAGAGATGATTTCAGTACGACGACCGGATGAACGTTATAATGTGGGCATTGGGGTTGAATAGTAGAAATTTTTTATACTTAAAAATTTGGTGTGAAAAGGCATGGTGGCTAATTTAAAAAAACGACGCATGCGGGAGATAATTTTTGTCGTTAAAATTCATCGAAATTGACGAGACAATTTGAATTATGCTGGTAGTGTCGCTCGGGATAATGAACGTGAAATTACGAGTAATTGAGGAATAAAAAACAAATATGTAAAATTTAGATTTCAAAGATGGTTGTATATAAAATATCTCATAAAATAAAAAATTTATGTAAAATGTAAGTCCGAAATAATTTAGATATGCAAAATGCTGGATTTCAATCAAAATTAATTATATTTTAAAACATAAAATCATATGTAAAACAATTTTTCTAAATAATTTAAATATTTTTATTAAAATATTCGTACTTATCCTCCGGAAGATATTCCAGCTCTTTCTTTTGTTGCGCATATTTCTCCAGAATCCAAAAGTGTAAAATCACAGGAAATATCATCAGAAATATCATCCTTTCAAGTTTCCCCTTTTGGAATTAGCAACACTTTCTTGCCTGTCACTTATTCGTCAACAACACTTTCTTTGCTCGTTATACAATTAATACCGGGAAATTATTTAATTTAATTAACTTAAAGGAGACTATAGAAATATAGATCGATCAATTAACGTCTCAATTTGATTTTCAAGTAAAAAAAACTAAAAATACAATATTTCGTATAAATTTAATACGTATAAATTTAACACCTTGTTCAACACATTGCGTTTGCACAATTCGGACGCAACATTTAGGACCGAGAAGGTTTTATCAAGATTTGTTAATTCTACATACTAACTTAGAATCGTCATGTGCTTCTCCGTTAACTCTCATTATGAGAGCAAGAGCGGGGAACATTTTTACTTCTTTTTATTTTCTTTTAGAGTTACTCCAAGTTAACTTGCCGGACGCAACGCTCCTACTGGTGAGCCAAGGCTGTCCATTCGCAATGGTCAGCACTGCCTCTCTTCCCCCATCTGGAGTTCTCTCAGGAAGTACACCCCCGCATGCCCTCAAAAGCATCAAAGTGAGAGAAAAAGAGAAAGAGAGAGAGAAAGAGTGAGAGGAAGAGAAAAAGCGGGAAGAAGAGAGAAAGAGAGAGATATAGATCCCCTACGTGCTTTCCGAACACCCGCCTTCCCATCGCACGGCCAAGGGTACATACATTATCCACCCCTGATCCCCGATCCCGCTCAACCAACGTTTCGATAGGTACCGTACTGAATTATAGAAACGTCTCTCCTATCTCTCTTCTTTGACGGTGCGTATCGACAGACGCGAGCTTTTAATTTTGCCAACTAGTAATTTACGAAGCTATTTCGGAAATGCTTTTTTAAAATTCACAATTGGACAAATACTTTACACACATATTTTTCTCTCAATCGTATTAATTTTTAATTATTTATTACAAATAATATTTTACATCAGTTATAATTAATTTTATTTTCTTTTCTCCTTCCCTCGTCTCTCTCTCTCTCTCTCTCTCTCTC
>NW_017304438.1:4787379-4791658 GCF_001594115.1 Trachymyrmex septentrionalis | reverse complement strand
TCTCTCCTCCTGTTCTCTAATTTTTATTTATTAATTAATAATATTATATTTTGTTTTACAAATTTTGTATAGTTGCTTGTATGCTGTTAAAAATACTGTTAAAGAAACATTTCTACATGTATATAATGTGTTCATCTGTAACAACACGTTATTTTATGTATAAACAGATTTTTTTTTTTTCTGTGTAGATGTTTGAAAGTTTCTAACCCTGAAACAAAAAAATTATAAACGCATTTCTTTTTTGGCTCTTTTGGTCCTTTCGGTATACAATTTATTTACAAGATCATAAAAGGAAAAAAGAAAAAGATTGTTGAAATGCTTATTGTTATACAATAAATTTTGATAAATAGATTTATTTTAAAACAGAAAAGAAAGAAACAACTTCTCCACAACAAAAGACAAAAAAATACTATCAATTATTTATGATGTACTTATCCAAATATTTCAAATTCAAAAAAAGTGAAATATTTAAGAATTGTTTCTAAAAATATTCTTAGAAGTTCAATTTTAAAAATATCCTTACTTAATCTTAGAAATACATTCTTTTTAAATAGATTGCTGCTTCATGTTTTAAAGTATAATAAAAAATTTCAGTACCATAATATTAAGTATACCACATAACACGACGGTATAATTAGTTTTTCTAAGCATGAGACATCCAAAATAAATTTTATTCAACTGCACGCATGCTGCTAATAATGATTGTAAATGTCAATTAACTAACTGTTATAGAAATGGCCTTATTGTGGGTTACGATATAAATAAAACGTCTGCCTGCATAAAAAGAACGATGCGTCGGTGCTCAATTACTTTTACATCCAGATCGATCTGCAGATTATCTAATTCGGTTAATTAATCAATTGCCTTAATTATTGCCGGTCTGACTCGATAACGAATACCTATAGGCGCCTTCATCATTCTAAATGTGCCGCTTGATTGTAATCGAGTTATGGTTTCCTCTTTGATTCCGATACCAATTGTTATTAATTTATTGTTACCTTTTTGCCAAAGCATTATTATATAAATTTTTGAGTTCTCTCTACATAAATTTCAAAGAATGTCATGAATTATATAGATTGATTATGAAGGTTTAAGTATAAAAATACATTCAATTGGTTTATAACGTAATTAATAATTTGTCAATTCTCGAGCTTATTTAATTTTAAATGACTAAGGTAATCATAAAAATCAATTCTGATAAATTTACATTATAAAATTTATAAAATATGTAATTATCGTGACATTATATATATTTTATTATGTAGCGACACGTGCGCGCGGCGTCGCCCTCAGATATATTTTTCTTATCGAAAGAATAACAAACAATTAATATACGTATATTATGTGTTCTAATGTTCGTTAAATGTTTACAAGTTAAAATAATTAGACCGTCCATGTGAGCGTCACGGACATCCTTTTCACTCGTTCAACTGAATTGCATATTGTTAACATATGTACACATCTTTCTTCTAGCTTTTCGAAATATGAAACTTTGTCGTACCAGACATGCGAGTAATATACCTATGCCATTCAGGATTCTGTAAGCCAAGCAACGATCTGAGGAGTCAGTCTCTTTTTACTCGTCGACGCGAATGCACCACGCTTTCGATTTCTGTCTAACAAAATAAAGTACCAGTGTTAGCACCAACCGAGTCGCCGTTATTACCGGACCACTCCTTACCCACAATTATATATCCGAGAATTTTCTCAAATAAATTTTGGAATATGTGGCAGTACATTATTAGATAGTAACGAGGAAAGTAAGTCTAGCGAGAAAATATATACATTTTGAAAAGGATGAGAGAAAGAGAAAGAGATGCATAACGAGGGAGAATTGTATAAATAGGGAAACAGACGCGGCCAGCTGGGGTCCGCTACAATCTGTCCCAAACATGGTCCATTGGTGAATGATGGATCGTCTTTGTTGACGCGCAGAACTTACAGATCCGTGTTTCAGTCCGAACAAGTTAAGTATGTTAACGATAAAATTTTTCCTTGTGGATGACCATCACGCCGATATTTCGAGATACGTATATGATGTATTCGATTTTTCCCTAAGGGAAAATAAAAATACACGAAAAAAAAAAGCGAGACCCACTACCTGCCGGTATGATCGCGCATAGTGGCGCGTGAAAATAATTGATCCGAGAAAATACATCTGCGTATACCGTGCATACAAGTAAAAGATATCGCTCCGATGCACCGTATATTATACGTTACGATGAGTATAATAATTAAACGCCCATCCCTCATTATTCATACGCTTGAGTGCGTGTAATGGCAGACTCGTGCATCAAGCCGAGAGTGCATTCGCGCTATTCGTTTTAACGCATGTGCGGTAAATCTGCAAAAGGGTATACAAAAACAGTAATTACTCGAATGAGAAAGCTTATCACGTTTCTGGCGCGCAATGTGTATCAGCAGATATCGCGATGTGTATTTCTATGTTTTATTCTCTATATCGCCTGATCAACGTGTGACTAATGGATTTCTCAACATTTAACCTAATTTTTTTTAGGCATCGGGTATGTTCGCCAATCGTTATTAAATTATATGGTCGGAAAATTATGCGCTCGAGAATATATATAAAGTCTTATAAATATTGTACTTAATTATATGTATAAGCTTTCTCATAGATTCAAGAAATTTATACATCCATATTTACTTTCAGGAATATAATCGGTACACTGAAAGAACAATTGAAAAATCTACAAATTTGGCTAGATTCAGGTCTGAAAATAATTGTGTTGCACTATCAAAATAAACATGATGAGCAATGCTGCAAAATGTTTTAATATTCTAGCAATCAATTTTGTCGTCCTACATAATTGTTTTGATGATTCAGCAAAATTTTTCAGATCTGTATCTAGATAAATTTTTAGATTCTTCAACAAAATTGCTCTTTCAGTGTACGTCCTTCTTCAAACAGCTTTAATCAATAACAATATTCGTAATCATCGCAAATTATAGATACAAGATTGAGTTAAAGTGATGTAGGAATATTAATATCAAAATGTCAATAATATCTCAACATCAAAATTTTAACGTCAAAAATCACTCTGCTGCGCATTCTGATGCCGTTCTGAGAGAAGCACGGGAAAAGGCACCCGCACGAAAACTGTCTCGTCGATTGAAAAGCGGGAGGATCTCACCCACGCTTTTCCGAAGGGAGAAGAGTCAGAGGTCGCCGAGCGCCCCTATTTTGCAACCACCCCTTCCCGCCGACAGCAGTGCATTTGACCAGAGCATTGTCCGGAGGAATGGGCCATTGTCAGATTGAATCATCGTAGAGTAGGGCGGAATATTCAGGGATGGCCGATGGTCAGTGGCCATTATTGTTACCTACGCGTGTAGGGCCGCGATAGCGGTCTCACCGTCGCAGCCGTGATCGACGGTGTGGGTTCGACCGAGGAAATGGACACACTCGAAAATGTGGAGCGCGGACACTTTGTCCCTTTCATTCGATTTGACCCGTGCCAGATCGGTCCGTGCAATCCCGCTTTTCCCCATCGCCGCGCGGTGAATTATTGGCTTTAATTGTAACGCACGATAATGGGCAGGCTGGACAAATTTCCGGGCGGGAAACATTCTGGGACGCTCTACGAACGAGCGAGGGATTTGACGTGACGCCGCCACGCGCTATCCAGTCGCATCCGCCAATTAGAAGCGATTGAATGTTTTCAGGAAAACGTTAATGCCTTATTCGAATGCTGGGAATAATGCTATTTAAGAACGGAAATGACATATGTATCTCGTGATTTACAGAGAACTTTCGATGGTATTATTATGGATTATCGTAGAGTGTAAGATATATTACGTTAACAGACAATGCTTTCAAATTAAAGTGTTGCAAAAGAAAAAATGTGATCTTGTTTTTTCCTCTTAAAGATTTTATTGAAAAATTTATAGCGTTTTTAGAGCAATAACACATAGTTGTAGTCAATGTTAGTAGTGGTATGAGCATATTCTAAGGGAGGAACCGTATTGTCCAGCGACAAAGCGAGAGATCGGGGGTCAAGCTAGATCGGTCTAGGGTGCAGTAGACTGCGTCATTGTACGTTGTATAATGATATTGCTCGTATGTCGCGTGTGTCGTGACCATCAAGGGTCAGTCGGGTCAAAGGTCGCCTTTTCGATGATTCGTTTGGGGCAGTTTATACACCTCATTATGATAAACTTAAAATAGAACTAGAATGTAAAGAGAAAAAATCGCAATGTGCACCGAAATTCGTAAATATATGTGTATCTATTCTAACGTTTTAAATTTTATTAATTTTTG
>NW_017304438.1:4780035-4787279 GCF_001594115.1 Trachymyrmex septentrionalis | reverse complement strand
AATGTAAAGAGAAAAAATCGCAATGTGCACCGAAATTCGTAAATATATATGTGTATCTATTCTAACGTTTTAAATTTTATTAATTTTTGCTCCACATTAAATTAACACGAAAAGTGTGCATCTCTATCCCAACTAATCATTCTATTTTTATGTTGCTTCAATGTCAGCAACAAAATTACAATTTCCATCAGTGGTATCATTGTTTAAAATAAATAATCGTTTTAAATTATTTTAAATTTTATTCCGTGAAGCTATTTCGAAGAAAGGTCAAAGAAATTCTCTCGTTTCTTATAAAATTATTGGAACCGACTTGTTGTCCTTGTTGTGAAACACAATATTTTCCGACATGCTAATGCCAGACCACGCTGCAAATCTGAAAAGGTCCTTAAGAATCTTCTCAAATTCAGTCCCACGTTTTCGATACGTGCCTCCATTCCTGGACTTTCAAGGTTGTACATCTTATTCTATTGATCTATGGAAAACGCATTTACATATCTATGCATTCTTTATTTGGAAAATGCGATAAAGAATTTTGTCAGTATCTTTATACTTTTATTAGACCGTTGGCATGTTTTACAACTTAAAAACAAAATTTCTACAATTTCGTATTCCTCGAAAAATTAGCGATCAAAATAATTTGAATAAAAAATTGTTTAAATAGGCAACTGAAATAGCAATAAAATTAAAATAATTTTTTTTTGTCTATCTCGATCTTAAAAAAAAAAAACATTTTTCTAGTGTTCGTTTGTAAATGTACAACATAATTCTCTAAACCATACTTGTTTGTTCGTATCTGCACGTACACAAATTAGCTGAATATTTATATTCAGACAAGAACAATAGACGAAAAATAACATTAAAATAACTTTTCTCAATTTGGCGTAAAATTATATGCAGAAAAACACTAAAATTGTTATATATTGTATACAATATTGTTTCCTACATATCTCTTAATATCATCTCTTAATATCAAGAAACTTTTGAAGAGAGTCAGATATCTCCAAACAGACATCATCAAAGATGAAATCGACAAAAATGCACATGCGTTTCCGATTAATACCGAAACGAGTTTCACATCAGTAGGAGTCAATAGGTTGAGCGCATAAACCGCATTCCATATGCCCAGGCCAACTTCGCGTTCGACCAGCGACTTCAGGTCCGCGACCCAGGAAGTAGGTAGTAATTTCGAGCGTAGGGCACGGCGAAATTAGCAGGCAAAGAGCCGGGAGATGATTTTCCAAAATAACACGTCCCTTGTACAATAGGGAGGCAATTTCCCGAGGACCAGCTGCCGCCACCTATCTGATTTATCATCTCGCGTCGAACGAAGAGAAGGGCTCTCCTCTACCTCGACCGTCCCGCAGGAACACCCTGTAGCCGCCGCGCATTTCTTTTCTTAAAGAACTGGTCGAGAGACTTCTCGCTAGTAATTATCGTGCGCCAGGTCATCCCTCTGGAGCCTCCCTCTGACACTCGAACGCCGCGCGCGAAACAAAAAGCAGGAAAAATACGATTTTCGTGGGCAGATTAAAGTATCAGTTAATTGAATCTCTTTGGCGAGAGAAATTCGCCTACTTGGGTTTGCAAAAGTCCGAGGGTGCTTTTACTCACTTTTATTACATTTTAGCATTCTTCCTTCCCTTGCTGCGCTCAAAGCCACATACAGAGTAATAACTGATTTTAAATATACAATATCTGTAATTCTGTGATTATATTATTTCTTTATTTCATTCTGAAAAATGTCCTCAATGCTGATCGTTCATAATTAAAACACTGTAAGTATACAAAAAGATTTTGCTAAAATATATACCTAAAAATTTATGATAAATATTAATGATAAATTTTGTTAGTTCATCAATATTTGTGTAGAAAATTCAAGCATGATAAGTGCAAAAAATATTGATGTTTTATCAGTTAAAATGTTCTACATAATTATTTTGATAATCCAACAAAATTTATCATTAAATCTATGTCTAACTAAATTTATAGATACTTCAGCAAAACCGTTTTGTCTGTGTAAGAAGTTGTCATTTTTGTAACTTTTCAAAATTAAAATGAGTTTTATTCTTTTCGCATTGTACCAAACAATTGCTCGCGATTACGAATGACGATAAACTTGGCATCTGTACTGCGAAACGCTGAATTGGCTGGCTGTTAGTTCGTTGGAATTCGTTGGGGAAGGCAGATGGGGGTGGAGTAGGGTGGGGTGGGGTTTGTTCAATCGGTTATTGATTGGAAATGTAAGCCAGAGAGCGTGCAGGGCGGACCGAGTGAAGGAGAAGAGACGATGTCGGGACGAGGCAGGGGGAATAGGACATCAGCACTGGTACGGACCGACAGATGGCCGCTGGTCAGCACGACCGCGTGGAGAAACTCGCCAATTGGGAAAACTGCTTTTCGTTTGAACCACACCGAGGACTGGCAATCTTATACCCAGCCCGTCCGCTGATTGCAGTCTTAACTTAACACCTGTCTAGGGTGCCGATCACGTTCTAACTCTTTACATCGCGATTTATTCCTATGCACAGTCAGTGCTGCTTCAGAATTACAATTTAGATAAATATTGACAAAAAAACTTTTGCGCCGTAAATAGCAAAGTTTTTTTCAATGTTACTGCATTGTTAAATTCAAAATGTTAAATTATACTTGATTTGAATTATTTCTTTTATCATTTTTATAGAACCACTGCAATGGAATTAAACACAGTTTAACTAAAGAAAATGTATTGATTTGACTTAAATATAATTTATTCTTTAGTGAATATAACATACGTATATTAGTATGAATTGTTGATTTTAAAATTCCGTTTGAAACTAAGTAAGATGATAAAAATATATTGATTAGATGTGGTTGTTTTTTCAAGCACATAGTTTGTATTAAAATAATACATTTTGACACATTTGAACTTAATAATAAAATGTTATTTAATTAAAAAAATTAATTCAAACTTAATACTTAAATATTTAACATAATACATATTGCATAATACATATTCGATTAACTTTTGTTCTACCTAACTACAAGTTTATATTACGTGCATTCGAGAATGAAGCATCATCACCAGATTATACACATTTCGATTATAGCACACGACGCATGATCTTCTCGATGGGATGAGCGACAAGCGAGCCAGGCGAGAAAATCGATAGGAAGACGAAGGTAGCGATTCTTGCTAATCGCTATCAGAGGCGAGACGCGGTGATCGAGACATAGACATAGACGCGGCAGGACGGCTCAGAGGTCGGATGGCTGGGCGTTTAGCGCAGTTGTAGGCGTGATATCGGTGCCGATCGTTTATCTAAGTTGCATCCCGTGCAAGATTACATCGCTCGACGCGTGCAACCGCGTTATGTCCCATCGACGTAAATGCGCGCAAGGTGCTACGACGGCCTTCGTGGACTCCACTCTGGTCACCTCTCCGCCTCATTCTCCAAGCCCGGTCACCATCACCGGCATCACCATCACCACCACCACCATCACTACCAGACACGACGACAAGCACCGCCCGGCTCCCTCGCATCCCTCGGGCAATCTTTTCAATTTAAAGTCAAGTATTATGGCTTAAATTGCATTATGGTTTCCTTCCCCAGGAGGTAGGGCCCGAGAGGAGCAACGAAGGGCGGCTCCTTGTAAGCAAGACTCAATCACGCCGCTTAACCTCTGACCCCAAACCCACGAGACACGCATACATAGACACGCACGTGTGCGTGTGTGTGTGTGTGTGCGCGCGCTGCGCGTGCTCGCATTGCGACGTGCATGTTGCGTGCATACACACGCATACCGAAGGGCATCCTCACGTGCCGCGGTGAAGAAACCGATCGTCACGTTCCCTCCGAAATTAGCCTCGAAAACGAAAATCAGTCGAGACGCACCCGGGACGTGTGAACATTCGACCGTGAAGACTTCAACGGAGAAGTCTCAGTTTAAGTCTCTCGCGCCTTAACGACTTCACCTCGGGACGCGTTTCTTGAGCACCTACACTCGCCGACGACGTAACGACATCATTACAACTCGGCTCCACTCACGTCGCCGCGATGCGACATCGCGGTTTATACGTTCCTTCAAAATCCATATACGGAAACGAGATCTGTACGCGCTCGTGTTCCTGCGAGGAGGAAGATTCGCGAATGCAAGCAATTTAAGATGACTATATCAACGGCTACTTCTCCACCAAGTATTTAAGCTTAACGAGCAGTTACGCTCGCCGAGGATAGAAGAGCCCGTTCAGTCTCTGAATAGATACTTCATACCCGATAGAATATCGCGAATTACTCTCGTTTCTCAGACGCGTGGTGGGGAAACGCGTCGCTATGCACACACTCGATCTAAAAGCAATCACCAATCTACGGCTCCGTAACCATGTTCGAGAGATCGAGACACCGGATTAAGACCTACCTGCGTATGTACTCGCGCGAGTTGCGCACGGCTCCGACGACTCCACACGCGTACTTTTCACACGAATGAATGAAACGACCCGGGCCCAACCCTGACCTTGAACTCGCTCGCCGAGGAAAAAAAAAAGGCGCGATTCCTCCCGTACCGCCTCCCGACTGTAATAACGCGTTCCGCGCTGTCCATAAGGCATGTAACAGATACCTCGGCGAGGTGGGTACGCACCTTTTGCTTTTCCCTTTTCCCGTATTACGTTATCGGTTACTCCTCGCGGACTCGCCAGTACTCTCCCTCCCTCCATCTTTCGCGCGAACGTGCGTTAGTGCGTGCATTTATCATGCGCGAGCAACCGCGGCGCGATAAGTATCGATAATTTTCATAGATCACCGATGCACGCGGCGCTATGCCTTCCCCTAAGAAAGAATGCACAGGTAATTCCGTAATATTAATCTCGCAAACTGCTGACGCCGCTCTAACGCGATCGACGATATTTTATTCAGAATTTTTCAGCCCTTGAATCAATTTATCTATATTCGATATGGTTTTTCTAATTAAGAAGATCCTAAAGCAAATGCCGATGCTCCAACGATGTCGATTAATAGATTTTTCAAGTCCAAAGTATAAATATCGATAACAGTATCTTTAATTCACTTTCTTATATTCTTGTGTTCTTATATTACCGTTCTACCTCACTCAAACGTATATATCTGTCCTTATTTAACATATTGCAGCGCCATCATTTGCAAGATCCGGCACTTACTGCTAACACGCAATATTGCTCATCTTTACTACTCTTTATCTGTATTTGCGTTTATTTTATGCGTATTTTAATCATATACGAGAATTGTGCAATTCTGTAAATTTAAAGATATTTTAAAATTACAAAGTGTTAGTAATTTGCTGCTTCACTTTAGGATACCTTTAAATGTACAATAATTAATAATGTATATAATAATAATAATATAATATATAATATAATGTATATAATATATTATTATGTATAATAATATATAATAATTAATTATTTAGTATATTTATCATTTTGGCTGCTAGTCCCTCTTATTGATTGGCCACAACTTTCTACATTGCGTTAGAAATTATGAACCTTATATTTTCTTTAATTTTCTTAATGTATATTTCATGCTAAAGTATTCGGCATCAAATAATAAAATTTATTGAAAGTCTGGCTGTAGAATGTTTTCGACTGATGTACAATAAGAGTAAGAGATGTACGATAAGTAACGAAATATTGACGAAAATAATGGAAATGTAGTTAAGAAGATTCTTGCTTGTTCGACAAAGTTAACTATGATTTACCTCGCTTTCGTAATTCACTTGTAACGAACTATTCCAGAGTAATGAGCATGCTCCTAGAAATTACACGCTGAGCTTCTCGCCTGCCGCGCGAAAGTTAATAGGAATACGCTCGGGTATCGTGATAATAATCCACAACAAAAATACGATATCACGATAAAGAAACCCGAAAGAATATTCTTTTAATTAACAGTCTATATTTTCTGAAATCCAAATAAATATGAAATAGGTATAATGATTTAAATCAAAGTAATTGTATATCAAAATTTTCGTCGTTTCTATAGCTGTGATAACGATTTCTATTCGATTATAATACAAAAAAAAAAAAATCTCTCGAAGCAGCCCTGACAACGCGATCCCTTTGTAATAAAAGCAATCGCTTCGCGCGAAGCTTCCATTATACTCGTCTCGTAACGAACCATTCTGAAATAACACAGCTCTCGGAGAGAGTAAATTGCGGGCCGCATTTCCTCGCTACTTCGGCGTGGCGCGATGCGGCGATTTTCTCAAAAATCGGCGCAATGAATCCCGATAATGTTCGACGCGTATCTACGTGTACGTAAGGCAGCTGAGATCGCGACTACGGAAAATAGTTGCGCCGGCTCGTTTTCTTATGGCGCGCAGCGCTCCTTTAAGTAATATATTTCTCAGGGATAATTGCAGGCAGCGATTTCGTGCAGCTCGTTCAGATCCGGCAGATACCGGCGGACTGCACAGCGGAACGTGTATTGCACGTGTGCAGGTAGTGCGGCCGGCCGGCCGGCCGGCCGGCCGGTCGGGCGGAGAGAAACAACGAGAAAGGAAGAAAGGGAGACGGCAATGAGGCGAGAGGGAAGGATGTGCCGCACGTATGTCGGTAGGTTACACGCGTAGGTAGGCACTTACCTATCCACGTAGGTAGACACACTTATGTTTAAGGGAGGCTGCGCGCTCGAGAGGGGGACGCGAGGGACGAGGTACGCGAGAGACGCGATAAGAGGAGATGGCGAGAGGGAGCGAGAGCGAGCACTGATAGAGCGTAACTGACTTCTTGGCCGGTGCATATTACCGGGCTGTTAGAGGGCGGAGCCGGCTGATGAGTTAGCAACGTATTGACTTTATAATAATCACGTTAGCTGGTCCACCGTGATCCCTTGGTATTACGCGATGCTTCGCGCGAATTCACATACCGGGTGATGTCGAGAGTTTTATACGCCTTCGAAACGGCGCGATGCATAAATTGATGTAAGAAAGATTGGAATAATTCAGAATTTTTGGTAATTCGCATGTGTGCTTTTCTCTATAGAAAGATTTGATTTTATTAGGTAAGATAAAAGAGTGTACAGTGGGCTATGTTAGAATTTTTTTCGGGAGGATTTTTAATAAAATTGTTTCTTCGGAATATTCTGCAGCTTAGAATGTC
Source organism: Trachymyrmex septentrionalis (assembly GCF_001594115.1). NCBI lineage: Eukaryota > Metazoa > Arthropoda > Insecta > Hymenoptera > Formicidae > Trachymyrmex > Trachymyrmex septentrionalis. Next base: position 4,780,171 of record NW_017304438.1, on the reverse strand, counting down.
TTCTTCTTGTCTCTGATTTTAAATAGGAAAAATGTTACGTTAATTACGTTTTGTCAATCATAACTTTTAATTGTAAATTTTGGGATGAAGGGTTGAACCTTCCAATCCTCTTCCTCCATGGACATGTAACCGAGTC
>NW_017304438.1:4778436-4779935 GCF_001594115.1 Trachymyrmex septentrionalis | reverse complement strand
GTTTTGTCAATCATAACTTTTAATTGTAAATTTTGGGATGAAGGGTTGAACCTTCCAATCCTCTTCCTCCATGGACATGTAACATGGTATAAGTATATTCAATATGGCTTATTTTCTATTTCTAAGTAATTTACATGGATAATTAAATTTTCAGTGCACTCAAATAAATATTAAGAAAGCCTTATATTTTCAATTAATGTTTAGAAATGTTTACTTGATTTTGAATCTCATCGCCAGTTTTCAATATTGGACTTAGCATAATCGCAACGTTTAGATATTGAATATAGTTACCTTTTCTTTTTATTAAAAAAAAAAAACTTTAAATGTCAGAATTTACGATTCTAAAGAAATTATGCATAAAATCTACACGCGTATCTCTACATTCATTTCAAATGTTCAACCTAACGCCGCATATTATACGTTCTTCCATCAAAGAATAATGTTACCTTCATGATATTCTGAAAGTTATAAAGTCTGTTAATTTGCACCGTATATCCCAGATGTCTGCCACATCAAAATCGCTCGCATTCCAATCTCGAGCGTATACGATGCGGCTGTGCGGTCTTATGCACAGTGTAACAGTTCCGCGCTAATCGCAAATATTTTTTCGCACGAGGCATTCATCCGTGCGGTACTTATCGTGGCGCACCGATCTCGGTGAGATGCAAACGGACGACCGCGTATACGCGAGAGAGACGTCAGTTGACATTTGGCCGAGCGGGTTGGCTGATTGCGCGAAGAAGCTGTTACACGCTTGAACGTATGAGATGCGTGGCCTAGAACGTGGCGTAGAGCTCTTGCTTGGCGTAGACCTGGCCTCTCCCCCTTAATTAGCGGTTTGGTTTATCTTAATCGTTCCCTCGACTCCTCTCAGACCGCGAATCCCTCAGAAGATGAGGAAACACGTGAGAACGAGACGCTTAGTCGTTACGTATTCACGTGCAGCTGGCGAAAGATAACGGCGGTCTCTCTCTTTCTCTCTCTCTCTCTCTCTCTTTCTCTTTCAGCTAAAATAAGAGATCGACAAAGATCGAGGAAGAAATCGAGAAAGAAGATCGCGAGAGATGCGGACCGCTTCTCTGCGATTCTCCCTGTGCACAGTTTGCGCTCACTGACTTGCGCGAGCGTTATTAATATTTCCCTGATCCTGGTGTCAATGACATTGATGGATGACACAAACATTATCTCTCGCTTCGAAGAAAATACCCGTGGCTCGTTTATTATCAAACGAGAAGAATTATCGACTGTCGATGGAGACTAACCGTACCGAATATCCCGGGTACGTGCCTCTAATTAGACGTTTGGTTAGGTGTGTTTCCTTCTAGACGATAGTAGTGGGTTCTGAGTTTTATACACAGAGATACATGACTGCTCACGTTGATGTTGGCGTTTTCACACAGAATACAAGATCGCATTTTCTCGTAATGATCTCCTAATGGGCTTTTCCTAATGGTAATCACAATGGACAGTAATTACAAAATGGCTGTTTGTTAAGTACA
>NW_017304438.1:4768065-4778336 GCF_001594115.1 Trachymyrmex septentrionalis | reverse complement strand
CTTTTCCTAATGGTAATCACAATGGACAGTAATTACAAAATGGCTGTTCGTTAAGTACATATTTAGTTGATGCTAGACTTAGATATAGAGATATATCGACGTAATAGACCCTCGCTCGCATATTTCTCATTGCAACTTTCACACAATTGATCAAGCAAATACAGTTTCTCGTAATAGAATATTACAAGCTCAGACTGGGACAAAGGAAAATGACATGGTATATAAAAATCTTGAATCTAGTACCAGATAAACTTTGATTACATAACAGATTAAGCAGTAAATTTTTCGAAACTTTTATACTGAAGAGATTGCGATAATCGACAGTAAAACTCAACACGTGTCAATGGTGTGCACAAAATCTCTATTCCGGCTTTATCACTGTTACTTTCTAGGATATACTAGATTGGATCTAATCCACCAAGCTACCGTCGCGTCGTCGGAAGAAATTTACCGCGTCTCGACCGTGGTAGTTTCCCGCAACAAGTCAGCGATGCAACTTTGCTGCTCGCACGCGCGTGTGTGCGTGTATGTGTGTGTGTGTAATCGACGAGATTCTCTTAATTCTCGTTTTCACGCATCGCCCTTCCTAGATTTAGATCGTGCACAGATAGCAACTAACTTGCAAATCGCTTCTGTGCCGTCCACAGCAACGTGAATAACGCTATGCAGTAACGGCCGGTTAGCAATCCTGACCTCCAATCTCACCTCAATTTGCCTACACGCCGCCATTTGCGTCAGCGAGGAACTGAGAGAACCAGTCTATCTAAAATTATAATCTGAAAAAGTGTACGACCGTTTGTGCGCGTTTATGTGTGTATATTAGATATATGTGTTGTGTGCATCATATGTGTGTGTGTGTGTGTGTGTGTGTGTCTGCGTTGCACGCGAGAGGTCGAGTGCGCGCGCGTAGTCGATTAATTATGGCAAATCGCGTATTATTATAAATTTCGCAGCTAATTGGTACCTTTTTAGCCACGCGAGGCATCCTTTTAACATAGTGTATTCGATCCGCCGTTCATTACGTATCTTCGGAACGCAAAATTTATTCGTTGCATTTGGGATGTAAGAGCTATAATAAAGATTCTAGAAAATTGTAAATAACTGAGTGAATAATTGTTTGAATTTTGCATGCCAATTTGACCTTTACACTCCACGTACATAAACATCACTACGATTTAATGAACCCTTTAACAGGTTGACGAGCCACACACAATGCATGTACATCGTAATGAATTTGGAAGAGCACGAAACACCTGAGCGCAATGACAAATGAACACTTCCGGCGCGAAGGCACTCAGCCACGAATGGATTTTGATCGGAGCGGTTGACTTTAACGCGAGTTAATTGGCTCTTCAATTATCACCGTCGGACCGCCGGAACAATGAATCGTTTGTGAATGAAGTGTTTACAGCCCGATGCTAATTTGCGGTACACCTGCTTTTCGGCAAATGTAACGAAGGCGCAAATGTTCCCTACTTTGTAATCATTGCAATTACATCGCGCTGCACATTTGTTCGTTCTCAATAAACGGTTAAACGTGCGTGTTCTTATTGAATGGATGAATGATTTCTCCAAATAGATCGTTACGCGAATAGTAAAACATAAATTGTATATTTAATTAAAACTAGATATTGTACACACTGAAAAAATACTAATATTTTAATAAATATTTGTTTTAATAGTTTTACATAAATATTTATTAAAAGTAAACATATATTTATTTGATACATAAATCATTAATTTGATTTAGCCGTTATTTTTTTTACTGAATAAATTTCTATTTACTAGAAATAAATGTTTACTTAGCATTACATTCAAAGAAATATATTAAAATTTAGTAAATTTTTTCAGTATAACTTACATACTTACACGCACATACACATATATAATACATACACTTTTTTCTTATAAAAAAAACAAAGAATTAAATTGAAGAATAGATATTCGCCAGTTTGAAACAGTTTGGTAACTTAAAGCAACCAGTGTGCAATCTCTCGATTACTATAAATCCAGTCTCTTAACTGCGTGAAGATAAATCGCACATTTTTTTATACGTATCGGTTGATCAGAAATGGTAAAATATGAATATCACATCGCTAGAAAGATCTTATGAACAAGAAAAATACGTACATAAAAGAATTTCAATAATCTGTTAAATAAATAGAAATTACTATTTCTATATATACAGAAAAATCATTTTTAAGTCTATTCTAATAAGAAAAATACAAATAGCTAATTATATTGAAATTAATATTTTATGCAAAAACTTAAATCAATTAAAGAAAAATTAAACAAAGACATAAAATATTACGACTTAATAAATAATGTAATACCTGAGAAGCTTTTCGAAATGACTCAATAAAACTTAAAATAACTGTGCAAATGTAAAGATATCGTATGTAATAAAAATGCACTCGGGCAGTCTCGTTGAAAAGAGTTTATGCTGCATTTTACAATCGGTCGGCGTATTTATTCGCCAAGCGAGAAAGAACGATGCTCATACGACGCTATAGCACGTCCTGATCGATTTAACGCCAAATGTCGCCGTGTTTTACACGCGGCAATAATGGTTGAAATCTATGTAGCCAATATTTCAAGCCACCCTTTCTCGCCTGCGCGTCCCCAACCTCCACACGAATGGCGTTCGTATACCAACGATACGTAGCCTTAGTTATTGGTCCGCATATGGACATCACTCGATATTTTATATTCTGCAGAGAAATGAAGGTATAAATGCAATCATGGTTGACGTTTTTCAAAAAACAAAATTAATTCCTAAAAAATTTCAATCATAAATATATTGCGTGCTTCAACAAAGTTTAGAATAAACGCTCTGTCGTTGTTTTTTGCGTGCTAACAACCTAAAAAAAGGACAGGATAAAGAACTGCCTACTCTCTTTCTCTCTATTTTAGAAAAAATAAGTATAATCCAACATTCATATTCAATAATTGAGGATTAATTTTTCATTTTAAATGTTTTGCACTTCAAATAGTATTTAGAGATGTAAAATAATTCGTTGGGATTGATCTGGGAAATAAACGTATTTACATATTTTGGAGGAAAAAGAGCGATCTAAAGAGCACACGGGAGAGTCATAGTCCCAAGGGAGGAATACGATTCCTAAAGTCCGACAAAAGAGAATCCTTCTATAAGTGACAAGTATAATTTGCGCGAGAATAGAGTGCGTCACGCAATACGACAACTTCAAAGATTACTTTCTAACAGGTACTTACTAGTCCATTTCTTTTTATCCCCTTTTATTTAGCCGATCTTTTCGATACTCGCATGTATCGTTCCGAATAAGTCACATCTCATTTATATAATTTTTTCACGAATTAATAATTGTGGTATTTAATTCAATATATTCAGTAATTAACATTTAATTGTAAATTCGTTGATTAAGTAAGATATATCAAAGTAGATAGATAATAATTTTTATATTTTCAAAAAGATCTGCGCACTACTTTCCAAATTAAAATTTCATTACATTGCACTTGAAATTAAGTAATTAAATTTCAAAAAATGATACTGACAAATGTGATATCAGCTTGTAAATGTAAACGAGTGATTTGTCAATCGATACTATTTTTTTAGGTGTATTGTATTAAATTTACGCTTTTAAGGGTTCCCATTTTCAGACGAAAGGACACATCGTTGTAACACATGTGTCTTTACGAGAGTGTGTTCACGGAGCCGTAATATTTTAGGGAGCCCTCGTGGTCCTCGTTCTTTAAAAACTAGCCAGTGCATATGTCGACGTAGGCGACATAATGTTATCAAGCTGTCCAGAAAGAGTCGCCACCGATCGCCGCCACGTAAGAACGAGGACCTCGGGGGACCACGTCCTTGCTCTAGCCCACTTCGTTCTTATTGATATACCGAATAAACACACTTGGCAGCTAGGCCAGAGCGGCTTTGCGAGGCAAATAGCTTCGGAAAAAACCCTACGTCAGGGAGGAAATATCTTTCCTTCCTTAAAGTCGACACCATGCTCGACATGCTGATAACAACAATTGTGATAAAAGCTATAAAGACCGCTATAAATTATAATATATGAAGATAGACAAAAATAAATTGCTTGCTTCTGGAAATAAACTATTTCCGCATAATATAATAAAAAGAAATTAGAACAATTCTATTGCTGAGTTTTATCTCGCAGATAAATAACTTGTGCATGCGTATTCTAAGGATTCGTGTTACACTAGAATTTAATTAGACGTTGCCACGTAGTGATGTATTCGTAACGGAATTGCCTTTGGTTTAATCTGACTGAGAAATTGCTCCTTTCTTAAAGTACCGTAAGTTGTAATGAGACTGCTTCATTAAGTTTGACTTCGCAGCAAAACAAGGTTTTACGATCATCTATAATATCTAAAGAATTAGTAAAAGTCTTAACATCATAAGTTTTATCAATACCATTGTTTTTAATCGCTTTTGTAGGCATTTTTGTAGACGACGATTTTAAATCGTTTTTTGTTATTGCATAAGTTATTTTATTGAATCAATTTTATGACAATGCATGTATATTTTCAAATAAATTTTCTCTCGTATATTAATTATTAGTTATTTTATCTTCATTCGATCTTCATTAACAACGAGAAATTCATAAAATTTCATAAATTTTTATTTTGCTTTCAGAAATAGCTGCATCAGTTATATAAATAATTATATAAAAATTTAAGATTATAAAATAATAATATACAATATTTAGTTCTATTGTTTTTACATTTTAAAGTAATAAAGAAAAGAAATTTAGCATTTCTTTAACATTCTTTTAAGTTGTAAAACGTGTCTTATGAAGCCTGACACGCCGCCGAAACGTCATTTACCTTGTAAAATGGAATCTCATTCAGTCTCCAGTTTCACCCCCATAGCTTTTAAGTTCAAGCTTCGACCCTTATCGACCGCACCATGGACTGCGCACCTCGTCGAGTGCAACGGTTATCTAGTAAATAAAGATGAATAGTTTCCCCGTTATCGTTCTCTCGCACACACACACACACACATAATCGCTAGTATGTGTGTGCGCAGCAACGAGACGATTTTAAATTCCGCGAGTCAAAGCGATGTTTGACATGGAAATGTTGAGCGATGCATTAAACATGCCACGCCGAGTGCTTCCTTCTCCCTCCCGCAAAATCGTAATCCCCTTGTTTCTTCTAGAAAGACGAAAAGTACTCCCTTCGAGCACCGTCTGGGGCCTGATCGTATAACCGATGAACTTCAGGCCCTAGTACAATCGCCCTCACATTGTCCGAGCTATGTTTATTTAGGCAAATGAAAAAAACCACCGTGGTTTCGCTAGTTCTCGGCCTTTAATCTTGGTCTTTATATTCCTCGATATAAAGAAAACGACAATTGCAATATTAGATGCTCCTATTTGGTTTGAAACCGATAAGAATATACTGCTGCCTTCTTATCTCTCTTGTACATCCTTTAAATTCTTACCCGACATGTAAAAAAAATTATTTAAATACATTAATACTTATCATTACTGTTTTATCTTCGATATTTCAGAAAAAAATGATTTGATGCTTTTTCATCCTTTAAATATAAATTCGCGTAATTGATCAGAAATGTCAAGAAGATAATAATACAGATCAACGCCAAGTTAATTTGCATATAGAGAATAGTAATCATTCAGGATTTTGTCATAAATAATTGTATAAAGATATAACACAGTGTTTAAATAGAACAAGTTTAAACGATATTTTATATTGCGAAACTGTTACGTCTAAACGTAACGCTATGATGTTGTATACAGTTCCAGATTGCTCGTAACTTTGTTTCAATGTGACATGTAAAGTTGTAAATCGTTCTAGTATCATTATCGTCGGCGAATTACGAGGAGCAGAGCACGACAAGCGTCGCGAATTTCCGAATCGTGATTGGTGGAGCAGTTGTCGTGAAGCACCTGCAAGGCAATTTTACTGAGCCTTTCAAAAGAAACTCCCGCCATTGTCCGACAAAATAACATCAAACTTATTGCATTATTTAAAGAGCTTCGTTTTAGGACTACTTTGAACGTAACCCTAACCCACGATTATCGAAACTGATAACACAAGTTAGATTTCTCAAGGAGTACGATCAATGTAATATTGCAAATACTTTGAAGCATTCTTTGATTGATCAAAATTAGTAACATTCTTTTTTCCTAATCAATCAAATATTTCAAAGCATTTGTAGCAAGACTTTGATCGCATCCATGAATAAATCATGAAATCGTGCCCGTTTTACGAATTCGACATTTTTTCGAGATTAACATGACATTATATAATTAAAACGAAAACAAAAAATTGAGGGAAACGAGGAAAAATATTTTTAATGCTGCACGATCACACACTGCACGTTTAATTAAACATTTTTGTTTTTCTATAATTCGCATTGCCCTCGCAAGACAAAATATTTCTCTATATTATGTAGAAATTCGTTTCGCTGAGCTTTCACTTACCGGGTGAGATGGCAAGCTTCGCATGCATGCTACTGGGGCTTCTGTGATCGGGGGTGGTAACAGGGGCAGCTACGGGTGGCGACAGGTGGGGATGTGTCAGTGGCCCACCGCTTGTCGTCGTCGTGGTAGTCGTTGTGGCACAGGGATTTAAGGGTGATGTCCTCTTGAAAGACTGGTCTGTTCGCCACGAGACATCATTGTCGCCTATCCAGACTTTACCTACGCAAGCAAAGTCATGTAAAGTTAGATATAAAAATACAATGATAGAGAAATACAAAATTTAAAATAATGATTACCGTCTTAAAATATATATATAATACAAAACATTGAATATTTCCTCAACATTTTTTGATACTGAAATCAATGCTATACACGCACACATACTGTCTTTCATAACGAGAGAAAAGTATGCACGATCTCCCTTGCTATAGCAATATCAGCGATGGAAGATCAAATTGCAAAAGAGGCTCTCGAGATAAATTCTATGCCCCGTGCGTGTATTAATATAACGCACACCGGAGCGACTATGCGTGTGCAGAAAATGGCTTCTCTCCCCCGGATAGAAACCGTCGTAATTAGCGACCCTCCGAATCCCCTATTCCTACCAGTTTTCCCAGTTTTCCCCCGTTTCCTTTAATTTCTGGGAACAATGCCTGGCTCTGGATGTTGTTCCAGGCTGCAGTGTCTAATTACACGGGGGCATACTGAGCTCTTCCTTCCCAAATTTGTAAGGGCAATGTATGGGGTGCATCCAAGTGTCTATAAATGTGACATACAAATATTTGCCAGTGCCAGCAAAAGACAAAATTTAACGAGATTGACAAGAAATGTTTATTAAGCTGTCGATAACATATAATTCATTTAACAACAATTAGTGTTCGCATTTAGCAACTATTATAAATATAAAAATCTTTTTAAAATATTAATATGTAAATAATCAATCAAATATTATTAATAAAGAATATTAATTTTATTCATAAGAAATTTATTAAATCCACTTTTCGGATTTAAACTATATCGGCGTTCACACACATAAATAAATTTATTATTATGCCTCACGAATGTTACGTTGCGTGCAAAGTCTCGGATATCCATGCCGTATCTTTTCGAGCACCCCGTAGCTGGCAAAGATCTCGGATTTATGGAACACGCGAATATCGTATCGCCCCCGCATGAGTGCGACGTGACTCAGACTCGGCATTATTTGCTTGACGAATGATTTAGCCCGAAATACTTAGTTCGCTTTTCCCCATCACCTCTCTCCCCTACTCTTCTGCTTGTTCTCGCACTCCCTCTCTCCTAACCAAATACTAACCTTTCTTCGTTCTCTCTACCTCCTAACGATAATCGGAGAAACGCGTTACTCCAGAGACAGAAATACAGTAACTAGAAGACGATAGGAGAATAGGGAGTGACGGGTGGTTCACAGCAGAATGCAGGAAAGCGGCGAAGATAGAACGAGGGTGGTAACTGGAGCCCGTGGTTTCGCGAAAGAAAGAAAGGACGTTCTTCCTATCGAGAGGAAAAAGAGAGGCGGGAAAAGCGGTGGGGCTGAAGAAAGTGTAGCCGGCGCTAACTAAGGGCGTCGGCTAATCAATATCATCAGAGAATGGCCGCTGACCTCCATCTACCCCGCTAGAACGACCATTGTGCAGTATTCCTGCTTTTCCAATGAGTCGCATGAGCGAATACAAAAAAGATTCGTTTTTTCCAGAAATGATAAATTGCAAAAATATTTCGTCCAAAATGTAGCAGTATCACGATATTATATTTACTACAATAATTATTACTCATATAAAAGTGTCATTATTTCAAAACTTTTTCAATAATAATTATAGCATTTCGTTAAGTTCAGCCAGCATTCTCTCTATGACAAAATAATACCAAATTTTAATTAAATGATCCATTAGTCGTTTAAGAATTTTCAGAGAAAGATATTAAGAGTCGCCTCAATGTCATTTCCACAAGGATAGCTTGCCTGAGGCTACGATTCAACCATAGTATAGAGGCTTTCTTTAATCTCGTAGTGTTTGCATGGTTCCCAGATTTTACTCAACCCCACAGAGACAATCAAAGTCAGTACACCCTAAAGGACTAGTAAACTTGACGTAAAATTACACGCGAGTTTGTGGAAAATTCAATTATACGAATCTGCAAAAATCGTAATCGAATGTCTTTTTGAATTAAAATACAAAGAAAAACGCATCTAGATAATTCCTTGACGAAGAATAAATAGAAAATAAAAAAAAAAAGGCACGACTAATCTCTCATCCGACTGTAGACTGATGCTTCGTTCATCGGTCTCATCTACGCGTCCCTAAAGTACCCTTCCTTTCTTTCTCGCAATAAGGGTCGTAGCTATGTCCGAACAGAAATCAGTCCGCATAAACAGAACCATCCATTCCGCGATTCGCTCCTTCTACCCCTCGTAAGCCTTGCAGAGAACCTTCCCCCTCTTCCTCATCCTTTGCATTCTCCCTCGTCTATTCGTCCAACTCGGCGCGAACTCCATTCACGGGTTTATCACTGTCCAGATAACAACGATTTACCTACAGGCGAACTCCTACGGGTTAGGTTTCGGGAGGATAGGAGGGTGCGTCTGGTGGGGTTGCCAGAGAAGAGGGACGAGGTGAGCCTCGTGGCAGGACCGTCGAAGAAGGCAAGACGGGCAGCCACCTTGCATTCGGGAGTATTTCACTTTAACGGCCCTCCAGGGGATTGGCTGACCCCGACCAGAGACCCTTCACCGTTTCGGCATAATGGACCTCTACATTACTTATTCGTCCTGGCCAATGTCCTGCTAGCAGCTCCGTTCTTGACTGCGGCGTCGACGAAGCGCTCGTTTTCCACGTTCTACCATTCCTGCGTACGATTAATCGCATGTCGCGCGAACAGAGATATATCGAAAATTGGGAATGCCGCAATAGGAAATAATTTTTGATATTAGACAGAAAATTAAACGTTTAAGTTCACAAATATTCATCAAACTCTAAACTGTATATCACACCAATGACATAAATTGGAAAATATAAAATATTCAAAATTTTTCTGAAAAAAAATTATATTTCAATGTCTAAAATATTTTTATCCAATCATATATTTCCATCTCCTTTTCTAACAAAAGAGATAGAGCCACCTTTGCTGATTTCAGCTTCCGGGTACCGGCCAGTAGCACGGAAGAACAACACGCCCCGAGCAAACTGCTTTTCTCTCGAAAGAATTGAAAATTCCTGCTCGTCCAAGGGTTGAGGAGGTCGACGATGGAGAGGGCGGTGGCTGGGGAGACGAAGAAGCGGGACGAGGAAGCGAACGCGGATAAAGCGTTCGATATAAGATTAATGCTAGAGGCCGCCGACCAGTCCCGCGCACGTCGAGGACCGTTCAGCCATACACGAAGGCAATGGTGATTCCTCTTTGAAGGTAGAACCGTGGGCAGTGGCCAAATTGAATCCTGCTTAGGACAGAAGAAGCGTCGAGAGAACGAGAGGACGAGCGAGAGCCGGCCCCAGAGCCCTTTCTCCAATAAATAAATCGCCGACCGTCCGTAGGTCTCCGATTTTCAGCTCGAACGTACGGATTAAAATCGACCGACCGATTTGTAACGACGAACACTGAAAGTAATTGCACGATTACCTTATTTCTGTGTCCTTTGATTTTTTTTTTCATAGAAAATTAACAAGAATGTTTCGTTCAAGCTAAATATATTTCTAAAGTTTTATATAAGCACTCTTATATATATTACAAATGTGAAATATAATACAAAATAGAATTAGTTAATTAAAGAAATAAAATATTAAATTCTTCCATTAAAGATACTGG
>NW_017304438.1:4762923-4767965 GCF_001594115.1 Trachymyrmex septentrionalis | reverse complement strand
TATATATATATATATATATAAAACTTCAAAGTATGGATTTAATAAAATATTTGCTTTATGCGTATCACTTATATTGTGTATCCACAAGAATAATATAAAAGTATTTATCTTATTATCTCACATTCTATCTGTAACTGTTAAATATAAATTAATTAAAGAAAACAAAGTAGGATTATAGAAAAACTCGATAAATCACTCAAGTATGCTGCGATAATGCAAAGTAAGAGAAGGGTAAAGTCTAAAGAGCGTCTCGATTCTTAAATAAAACAGGTGTGAATGACTTTTAATCAGTCATTATCAGTGATTATACGAAGCAACACCATAATATAAATCAATCATATTAACTAAAATGATATCTTTCCCCGTCAATCGAGAGATTAACGACTCTTTCATAATATTACTAATATTATATTATCTCAATATAATTGAACAAATCAATGAGTCATATAAATAAAACGATAACATACGCATTTTTTCTTAAGTAGCTATAAAGTTATAAAATACAATACTAACAATACTTAATTAAATATTTACGTATTCAATACTAATAACAATGTTATAAATTTTTACTTAAGACTACTTAATTTGTTCTTATATTTAAGATTACTTAATTTGTTCTTATATTTTTGTTTCTATTCTTATCTATAATAGATAATAGTGGAAAATTTATGTTGATTTCATAGCTAATAAAATGTTCTTATCTATATCAACAACTTATGATTATCGCATTCTTCAAATATATACTACTAATACACGATTTGTAAAAATATTCTGAAAAATAAGAAATCTCTGCGTCATATATTATCAACAAACTGAATAAACCACACACTAGTAGGCATGAAATTTTTCATTTCAATCTCGTTGACGCACACTTGTGATAAAATTACGAATCAGAGTCCAGTATAAACCAGTATTACTTAATGGCTTTACAGGTACGCGCAACTACCACTTATAATCTCTTAAAGTTATTGACAATTATCGCAGCGAATAATATATACGGTATAAAAGAATTTCTCTTAGTATTCTTTAACGCGCAATTATTTTCCTATTCTTTCTTTTACATTTAATTATCTTTTAATTCCTTGTTTTTCCAGACTTGGTGAAAATTCGTTGCTCATGAAAGAAAAAGACAAAGGAGCAACGTTCGCGTCGAGAGTTTCCCCGTTTCTTGCTGGTTGCCCTTGTCGGAGCAACGATCGATAAAGCTGACCCTCTACCCCCCTAACGTGCACTCTGGATATCTTGACATTCGCATAAGCTTGAGTGCCCCTAAATTCACACCCTTGCTTAATATATCGAGAGATTTACTGACTAATTCAAGATTAATATACCATCTTAATAAAAAATATAGATAACCACTATCTTTCCTCAATTCTTTTACAATTCAATATCAGAATTCTCAATGAGTAAACAGATACTAAATGATAATTCTGCTTGAGAGAGTAAAATGCTATCAAAATTAATCGCAAAACAAGATTTCATAATTCATATTTATCTATCTCAGCCGACCGCCATTACGTTACGCGACCTATAGATGGCCTCGCCTCGTCCAATAAAAAACGTGAATAATAAAGAAGCCGCCGAGGCAGAAGGGGCTGAAGAAACGCGGCAAGGGTTGTAAGCGCAAGCGCGAAACCGCCCCGCGAACGAGGGATGTCGGATACCACCCTACGGCATAACTCCTTTCCACCGACACCCAGCCAATCTGCATGTAACTCGCGACACGGGCCGCCATTTTGAGTGAAGTTTACAATCGAAGGGGTGGAACGGCGCAATCCTGTGTTCTGATAAATAACGATGAAAGTAGCCAAATAAGTGGAGATATGTATTATCAGTTATCAAAAGCTAATTATTAATTACACTCGAAACTGTATTGTGTTACGTAGAAAAGCAGAATCTTTTGGTGTTCGACTATATGCAGAATTCGGTAAGCACAGCTGAGTATAGTAACTCGGTGAATCGAAAACGGTACTGGATGTCAAATATCCCTTACGCACCGATCAAATAGACTTAAGAAAATGAAGTTTTTAACAACGTGCGCTTTTACGTTGCCGCAGCTGAATGAGAAACACAAGAGTTCTCCTGCATAAATATTAACACTTTAATGTAGCAGCTTTATTAAATATTTAATATATAATTAAAAAAATTACGCAAATACATAAATATTTAAGAAAGTATTCCATTTCCAAAGAGACTGGAAAATCATTCTCATTTTACTAAAAACATTTAATATGTGAAACTAAAGTTTAAATAAAACAAATCATTAGACTATCCAACGCTCAGAAAAAGTGATCGCGCAATAAGAAAATGAATTCGACAATCGGATCTGACAGATAAAAAGTCTACGCGACGCAGATTCGCTTGGAGCAGACCCACCGTCATTGACGCGACCACTCGAAGGGGTGAAAACCTCGAAACTCCGAGATATAGGTGGAGCTTTAACGAGGGATAGGGGCGGACGGTGGTCGGGGTAGCGATTTTAAAATCACAATGGCAGACACACGTCGTCGGCGTCTATCCATCCGTTCATCCCTTCCCCTTCAGCCACCGGCTGGCGTCGGTCCTGCCGTTGCATCTGCGTTTGCTGCGCGTTCGAATCTTTGCCTGTGCAGGAGACACGAGCCCCCGGAGGCCCTCGAGCGCGTGCGTGAGTGCGTGAGAGCTACACATTCGCGTGCACACACACATAGAGATACACACACACAGACACACACACATAGAGATATACACACTCACACACACGTGAACGCCACGTACATGCGTGGCACGGACGTAGCACGCGTTTCCAAAGAATCCGCAGGAACACAACCCCTGCCGACGGCACCTTTCGTAGAGTGCACGCGCGGTGAGGAGGGGCGATCAACCACCCCTTCCTCAAACATTTTAAACTTTTTTCCTAACCCCTCTCTGTACACGGCTACGCTTTAACGACGCTTAGCGAGTCTGCGACGAAAAGGGCTACGCGGCGGCGACAAGACCCGCTATGTTACTCTACCGTTACGATACTTTTTTTTTTTTTAATAGGCTATGTCGAATGGCGGCAAAGCTACCCCTCGTTGCGGGTGATTCCTAGGAGTATTGGGAAGTGATTTGTGTTAGAAACTGTCCGTTTGACTTTCGATCGTTAGACAGCTCGCTTCGCTTTTTGTAACCATTCTGAAAATTACAGTTCAGAGTCAAACGTGGCTCAATCCTATTCATATCGTATTTGTACAGTTATTATTTTAAATTTGTCAATTCATATTTCGAAACAATATTGCAAATCAGAGTTATAGAATTGCACATCAAGAACATACTCGCGATACATATTTATTTATCCAAATGAAACAGGAAACGCACCGCGTTTCTGGAAAGTCAAGAACATTTAACATTCATTAGTTTAATTGGTAAGTACGATCGTACTTATACGTACTCGTATGTATCCAGCAGCGCACAACAGTGGAGATCAAAACAACTATTAACGAGTAATGAGAATTGCAATCATTACCACTGCGTAATTAGCTATGATAATTCGGTAGATATTTGGAATTTCAATCTTGATAATCAGCAGCAATGGACGCTTCCTGCTGAGAAATTGGAACTTATTAACAGCGGAATGACAGAAATATAATACATCAGTTAATACATTATAACGTATGTTACAATGCAACATTACATTTTATCCTTGGAATATTCTTTCTTAAGCGTTTCGATCGCATAATATACCAATTTGCATAATATACAATATTTAACGTGCTGTACATGGAAATTCTTTTCTTTCCGAGCTTCCTCGTGATATCAATTTTAAATTCTCTTTTGATTATATATGTATGTCTCTCATAAAATATAATATATAATTGTTCATAATTGTCCAAGATTGTTTTTTCGAACCCGAGTATTTCCACGATGTCTCGGAGAAACGCAACGTTCCCAAGCTAAGAATAAACCAATCATCAAAGCGAATGCTAATTAAGGGCGTTGGAATTTTCACGCTTTTCCCTTCGGCGATCTAGCGCGAGCAAGCAGTGTTCGTGGAAATTTACTATCGCTCTGCAGCCTTCACCAGTCTAATTGGCAGCGGCGCGCGGCATCGCGTACGATGCGCAACGAAATGACCGTTTAATGAGTAACGAGAGTCCTGGTGATTAACTATGGTAATACCGTGGATATTCTGTTTCGGTCGAGACGCGCCGCGTGAGCTCCCCGGACTGTGCGCCGAGTTTCACTTACGGCGCACAGTCCGTATATATGTACATGCGTGAGCGCGCCCCCGAGATCAAATCACGTTCCGCGGGTAGACGGCAGGCCGCGTCTTCGCGATGCATTTATTATGCATTCACGGTGAATAATGCGAGTGCACGTGGGAAGCATCGATAGCGCGCTACGAGATATACCTCGTTCTGGGTGGGGACTTTATTAAATTCCTCCGTTCGCGGCCAATCGCCGGCAATCATCTCGAGCCCCCGACTTCTCTCTTTTTCGTCCGGTGGCTAATTAATCTCTCTCGCCGCCGGTGCCTGTATATCGTTCCGTGTGCGCTTTTCCTTTAGCCGGACGGTACGCGGTTCGCGATTGCGCGGCATATTAATCAGTGGCACCGATGCCCCTGCGCGCTTTCGATGGAATCGATACTTCGCGGTACCACGTGAGGAAGATCGCACGAAGAACGAGCGAATGTAGCGATAAACGCGATAAACGCCCAATCGTATGCCGGCGTGGCGAAGTAAGGGCATCGCTAGTGATCGGGAGGGGGGGGGGATGATTTGTAAGTCAAATGCGATCAATATTTTGTGATACTTCCATTGGCTGCATTCGACTCTGCGCAAATATCACGTAAAATGTATTTAAGAGAGAGAGCTAAAAGTATTTATTATTGTTCTGGAGAGCAAGCTCTTTAAAAGTAAAAAAGTAAGCAGAAGAAAAATAGGAAAAATACGATACATAGAATTCACAAAAATAATGGTAAAACAAACATAAATTGTAATAACGAAAAGAAGAGAGAGAGAGAGAGAGAGAGAGAGAGAGAGAGATTTGGCTACAATAATGATACGATAAGATGCATA
>NW_017304438.1:4734743-4762823 GCF_001594115.1 Trachymyrmex septentrionalis | reverse complement strand
GAGAGAGAGAGAGAGAGAGAGAGATTTGGCTACAATGATGATACGATGCATGAGCAGTTTGTTGGCTACGGAATGATATATAATTCATAATTTAGAATTTTTAAAATTACGGTGGGTAAGAAAGAAAATGCGATGTGAAGATGCATCTGCTCCTTTCATTTCGCAAGACCGTGTGAATAAAATTTACATTTGTATAAATAATTTAATTTATCGTAGAATCAAAAAATTTTCATACAAATCTCCATAATATTTTTTAGTCCCTTTACCGCTGTTAATATTCCCTTCGCTATCTTTCGATCCGCTCGATCTCCGGCCGCGAGAGCAGCTGCGTCTCCAACAGCCAGACGCTACGGGTCGCGGGAAAAGGAGAAGAGGCAAGAGCGAACGGACGGACTGACGGACGAGCGCATGAAGAGAAACCGAAGGACGAGAGGAAGAAGAAGAAGAAAAGAGGGAGAGGGAACAAGAAGATGAAAAAAAAAAAGCCAACGCGGAGATCCTTAAAGCAAACTGCCCGCCTCGAAGAAGCTCAGCTCGACGGCCGGGAGGGGTGAATTCGTCGCTCGATAACCCGATTGGTTGGCTGTGCCGCCAATGCAACCGCACTCTCTCCGCGAATGCATTCGCTGTATCGCGTCTACCGCCGTCTCTCCCAAGCGCACTCATGTGCGTGCGTGCGTGCGTGCGTGCGAGCGCGAGAGAGCGCGACATGCGACGCGCGCGGTGCATCTCCGCGCAACGGCGGCGTGCATGCGTAATGCGCCTCGCGTGTAGACGCGCGTCGATATGTAAGAGCATGCGTACACGCACATATAAATGTGCGTGCCCGTATACGAGGGCACCGCGGAATCGTCGCAAAAACTGGTAGCCGACCAGTCGCCCGCATTGCCATTGCGGGGCCGTTCTCTTCTCTCCCGATACGAGACGACTTCTCTCGATCGTCCTGTTGCACTTTTACAACGAACGGGGCGGCGGGATTACGAAGAAGGGGGGGGGTGGGGTGGCGAGCAGCGACCCGATGTCGATCGAGGGAGGACGAACTTTTCTCACGGCTCGCGGCCGACAGAAAGAAGGGGGCGAAGAAATGACCGAATGGAAGAGGACGACGTTTCTGAGATGTCCAACGAGTCCTCCTCCTAGTGAGCCTGAAGACGGTACGAACACTGAACTGAGAAGTCTCTCGTTTCTCGTACATTTCCGCAGCGTTAAGTCTTTTATGTGTTAGTTCGCGACGACAGATAAAATCCTACTAGCGTATACGTATGTACTAGTTTATTGTTCTCGAAACGGATTACATACTATGACAATCTCATACTTTTTCACTCAAAACTTTTAACTCTTTAATCAACCTTTAAAAAGCATATGTGGAATAAGAGTATCGGACACGTGATTTTCTGGCTGTAAGTCAACCGCTTCTATACAGAGAGATATACGAAAAGAACGATTTTGCTGAAGAATCTAAAAATCTAGCTAAATCTAATAATTTTGTCTATAATTTTGTTGAACCATCGAAATAATTACATGGAAATCTCAAACATGATGAGCAATGCTGCAAGAAATTTTAACATTCTAGCAACTAGTTTGAGTATCCAGTATAATTATTTTTATGATTCTATAAAATTAGTTTCAGATCTGTATTTAGCTAAATTTTTAGATCAGCAAAATCGTCCTTTCCGTGTACGAGTCACATTAAGATCGTGCTAGCGATTAAATTTAATAATAATAATGCATAGGATTTTCCGTGTAAAGTTGATTAGCATTAACAGCATGATTTTCATTATATGTATAATATGAATGACAACAAGGGCACAAGAAAATTCAACATTTCCTGGCAAATTATTCGCTTTTCTTAGCACTTTCTCTCTGTGCGTGAGATGCTTCCGTTTATTTGCATGAGCGCAGTCGCGGAACACAAGATTTTTTTTTCTTCAGAATTTCTCATCCTCATAAGATGTGTTTCATACGTTCACTTATTGATTAAATGTTCTCTATTTCAACAAGTATTCTAATTTCAAATTTAATTTTAATATATATATATATATATACATACGATTAAATATATACTGTAACATTAATTATTCGATTCCAAAATAATTATTCCTTCTATATTCTGTATATGCTGTGCTCGTCCTAGTCTGTCGTCCAATCCGAAAGGTAATTGGCGTGACGTTGGCGTTATATCACGATGGATAAAAGATTTCTGAAACGCGCTGTGTTAGTTATTCATTTACGCACGCGAGATTTCGAATATGATAATTAAGCCACGCCTCAGACATTCTAAAATTCAAACAGTTCAGCGCAAATATAATATCTAATAAATATTGACAAATATCGAAACAAGAGATACTCTATCACGCTTTTTATCACGTTTTCTCACGATTGCCGAATTGTCGTGCCATTATCACATTGGTCAAAAATTTGGTAAGATAATTAAGGCATTCGTTGATTTTGTAATATGCGCGTCGTTTTTTCAATGAGTCATCCAATCGGCTTTCCCGCAAGATAATGCTTAATGCGTACGGTTTTACATGTTTAATAGTCAATAAGATTAACTCAAATCATTCCAAGAAAATCAACACGCTCCACAAATAAGCTCACGCATATAGATAACCTCAATGATGAGAGGGGAGAAAGAGAGAGAGAGAGAGAGAGATAGAGAGATAGAGAGAGAGAAAGACGCGAGTTATTTTTCAAGACATATATAATGAATAATTGTTACTCCAAAATAAAATAAGCAATTTTTTTAAATTTTATTTGACGTCTATAATCAAACAAAAATTTATGGTATCTGAATAACGTATATTTATGATGATACAACAACTCTAGCAACACGCAATCTTTAAAAGATATGTTTATGATGTTTTTTGAATATATCTATATGCCCCAAAATATGTATCTATGATGTTTTTATATATGACGCCTTTTGATATGCATACTGTCTGAAAAATTTCTCGATTCGAAGTGAGATAGATAATGATAGGCCTACAACACTATCCAAAGATAAACTCGTATTATCCTACTTACACATCAACAACTTACACGTCTTCTTTACCTTCGATCTATTCAAAAAATCAATATTTTATGTACACATTCATTTAAAGTCTATTAATCTCAATTTCAATATTTATTTTAACTTTCTTATAATCGATTATTGATATTGAATGATTAATGATTATAAATCAAGAAAAATAAAATTCTCGGATTTCAGGTTAGAGCTTGAAGCGATAATCTAAGCTAAATCAGCGATATTGAAAAATTGATTCAGCGTTCCTAATTTTTTCCCCATTCAAGTTTAGATAAATATCATTGTATCATTCTTTAGTATCGTCCGTCTTGTGTTACTAACTGATATATCAGCTAAGCGAAGAGCGAATTTGGCGAACGAAAGTTTTATGTAGCGATTACAGTGTGGCCACAGCGGAACAAAGAAACAAAAAAAATAGAAACCTCTCTCAGGGGTATTGATATACGATCGTTCTAATCTTGCATTACTGCGAACACAATAGCTTTTATTTGATTAGAATCTCTTTCATATGACTGATTCAAAATTGATTCGACAAAAACGAAATTTAAACAAATCCGATAATATTTGAAGAATTGTCAGAAAATATTATTCTTTTAATAAAATTTTTTAAGTTATTCTACTTCGATCGAAATGATTTCTTAGACTTAAAAGAAAGAAAAAAGTAAATTGATAATATCAATTTATGAATAATTCATGAGCTGAATAAAATTTTAGGAGGATGAGTCGGGTATGAGAATTTTCGTTAAGTTTTAAAAATGTGCTATCTCGTAACATCGCAACGTTTTAAAAGGCGCACAACCCCCTTTTTCGTCACTCGAACCCCCTGCTAGGCCAAACGCGCAAAAACTGTGTGAAAAAGCGTTATTTCGGGATGAAATCCGACACTATGCGGCCGTTTTTTCTTCCCGCGAGCAGCAACCCCTATTTGAAAAAAGTGACGAGAAGCTACGGGGCCGTCGCGAAAGTATAGCGGGATGCAGGTAAATTTTCTCGTGATTTCGGAAGATCACCACTCGGTGATCGTACACACATACGCGCACATGGCACGAAGGGGCAAATTGGTGGAAGCGGGGATGATGCATATCCTGCATATTCACTGGATTTTCGTAAATCGCAGGGTACCGTGGAGAGAAAAAAAAACGGGAGAAGAAGCTATTCACTGTAAAAAGTTCGAAAGGGGGAGGCTAAGGAGGGTCTGCAACGGGTAAAACCGTCTGTTTTTTGAACGCAAATCCGACGATCCTTTAGAATTCCCGATTTCTGGGTCATGGGAAGGTACTGCGATGAATGCATCGCGTTGCCCCGATCTTGGAAACTGATTTTTTTTTCCTTTTACATCTTCCTCCCTCCCCTCTCTCTTTTCCCCTCTCTCCCCGGCGCTGCTTTTAGAATCTTCATCGTTGCGCGATCTGACCCTACCTATGCTCATTCGATCGATTAATGCGCGGTTCATACCCCGAAAAGGGTTTTTTCTCAGAAAATAAAAATGTTTGGAAGTGAAGCAGTGGATTCGTGATGATTGCACGAAACAGAGTGTGTATATAAGCATCTACCATATGTACAGAAATTTTAATTTTGTAATAAAAAATGTAAGTTTTACATAACTTTTATCAGCGAATTTTTTTTTTATAACAATTTAGTGTATTGTGAATTTTGTGCAATGAAAAAAATCGAAGTGATACTTGTGAGAAAAAGAAAACAAGACAGGAATCAAGAATTGTGACTTGAAAATATTTAATAAGTATAGAAGAAATTGGAGGAAGTTGAAGAGCAAATAGATGTGGCTGAAGGTTTCCGTACGGTTGAATTGTAAAGTAACATTACGGTAAACAATTTTGCGAACCACTGACGTTTAGATTCGCGCATATATAAACTACATATTCATATGTTCATTCGCGTGCAATCGCGGGCATGATAGCGATCGGCACATTGTACGCGACGAGGAACTACGTATTGTGAATTCAAAATTGTCCCTGGCGCAGCGCTATATTATATACCTGTATTATAATTAGACGCACATTTGGTGCAGTGTCAGTTAATTACGCCGTGAGATTATTACCATGATTATCATGACAGCAAATACGGAAACAACGCGGAGTAGCAAGATCGAGTCTGGGATAAGCTCACTGTAATTACTTCAAAGACACAATACGAAGAGAAATTTGCAATTATTTTATAGAATCCCATAATTGCCACCTTCAATAATAATTAGCTGCCACTGAAAAATTTAGACAAGTTACAAGAGATAAATTTCGTGAATTCTATTTCGGGAAAGTTAAATGCGTTGATTTTTTTCAAAATATAACATATCTTATTAGCTTTGTAGTTAGCTTATTCCAGTAACGATGTAACGTACTTTTCTCATATATAGAAATATACATATGTCAAGATAACAAAAAATGACTGCACATCTATTTATCGATAAATTTTAGCAGGCAACCAATAGATCTTCAGTTCATCTATCGACGACAATTTTATAGTGCAGCTTTTTTGATATTTAATTTTTAAGATGTAATTAATATCCTAGAACGTTTTTTTAAACGTGAGTTATCACTTAGATAACAAGCTGATGTTATTTGGTGTCAAAATGACGATAAATAACGTCTTGTTATTTGTATAATGACTTGATGAACAAAACTTTGTGGCTAAACTTTTTTATTAATCCATAATAATAATAATAAATAAAAAAGGAGGAATAGTTAATTAGGAGTACGTCGAGCACGAGCCTTACAAATACGAGAGAAATAGAAAGCCTAATCGAGATCGGCACTTCCGGAACAAGCGATCATATACCGTCCAAAATCACGGAACATATCATGATGAATTTAAATATCGATCCCTCGATCGCTCTATCAAACCATGCCGACGTATAGGCATCTTTCCATGTATAGACAGAGAAATTCGAGCCTTCCATAGATTCCCGGTGCATTGAAAATGCAACCTAGCGACCGCTCCCTCTCGACGTACATATTGAATCGTCATAAAGCATTCGCGTGCATCAGACCGGGCTCATTGTCCTGTCATTCACTCGTCATCCCCCGCCTTTTCCATGGCTATGTATATGTGTGCATATATGCCACGTATGCACGAGCGGCTCTTGGTTTGCCTCACAAAAAAAAATAAACCACCCCTAATTCACGTTTTCCTCCCTTAGTATGGTGCGTCGTGTCTAAGCCAGGATCAAGGACTCGAAGACGTTCTCGCTCTTCTTCCCGCATCGTTCTTTATACGAAACTGTTGCGTTAAAGACTAGCTGGATCAAAGACGCGGGATGTGAGATCGTGGATCCCGTCGAGGATTTGTTCCGCGGACCGTTTTCGATGCAACGCGATGCGTCATGTGCAACGACTTGAACGAGTCTCGTGAGATTGATTGTAAATACATACGAATTGCAAAACTAGTTTTAGGATAGCGATCGATTTTTAGTGAGTAGTCATAAAAAGTATTTCAATTATTTACAAGTTATCAGAAATTAAGCTCTTTTCAGAGATTGTTGCATAGAAAAGAGATACCAATTAATTTTATGAAAAGATTAGTACAATTCGATAAAATTTACAAAATTTTTTGAAATTTTGATTAGCATGGGACTCGAACAGAATTGTAAGTAGAGCGATATTAAAAAAAAATGTGTAGAGATAATGAAAACATTTTTATGCTACACAACGGTGATAAATTCGGTCCCTTTCCATGCCTAAAAAATCAACGCGATCGGCACAGCACGTGCTAGTGATCGGCAAACGTAAATGTGACTTTTCAAAATTCAGTTAGGGTGAATTCACGTCGAACAATGGATGCGCTCCATGCAGCTGTTCCATCATTACCGGCCTCGTCATCGTAATTCTTACAAACCAGAAACTGTACGTTACTATATGAAAATATATAGAGCAGTTTTCCTTATCAAAAAATATATATTACTCTCTTCTTGAAATGTTTCTATAAAATTAAATCGAACAATTAAGTTCATCACTCACTCAATTACTTACAAAGTCCGGCTTTTCCCGCTTTTTCCCAAACAAGGAAGCGTCGAGTGATGTCGGTGAAATCAATTTCCAGCCAATTTACGGAGTCTTTGAGTGCAGGGTGGTGGCGCCTTAAAAGTGCGTAAATAAATAGATTCGGACGTGGGCGTAGCCCACGGATGAGGGCCGAGGGTAAGGCCCGTAGAAACGAGACAATAAGCCCGGAGGGTCGTCGTCGAGAACTCAAAGAGTGCCCATGGCTGCGACACTCGTTCGATAATCTAATAAAGGGATTGTCTCCACTTTTCGTGCCCCCTTCCTATGCATTTCTTCCAGCTTCTTTCTCTTTTCTCTCGGTATTTCCATGGTAGACGATTTGAAGGTAAATATTACCTCTAAATATTTCGATAGCTAGCGACAAATAGGCAATTTATTGGTCGCTCGTATTTGCGCAAAAGACTCATTCTTAACAACAAGATGAAGATAAGGGAGATTTTTAATCGATCTCTTACAAAGTGTAGAACATTTTTCTTTTTAAGCCAAAAGCCGACTAGTAAAATTCTAATTTATATAAAAAATTTAAAAAATTGTTAAGTGAAATTATATTTTTAAGAAAATTTTTAACATTTTAAAAATAATTTGAAAAAAGATATGTCTCCTTTGCGCAAAGATAAAATATCTCGTTTATGTGTTCTTAATTAAATCTTTTTTAAAATATAGACATATTTTATACATGTATTACATGTAGAATTTTTTCTAGAAAGAAAGATGTCTCTTTTTGGCATCTGATTCTAATGGTCATTGGCATCATTTCGAACATGTTGCTCGAGACTGACCTCGTCTCTCTGTTGCAGGAGTTGTCAGAAAACTGTGGAACCTTCTTTCTCGCCAGACTGCCACCAACCCTCTCGAATGCGGCCTCGACGTGTAATTGAATTGGGTTCTGGCTTATTCCAAGCAAATACACGGCGCGCTTTCCTTTCCTTCCTCTTGGATACAATCTTGGATACGTGCGGAAATTTTGTGCGACAAGATTGAGAGTAAAATATATTTATTAAAGAAAAATCTGATGTCGATTAAAATCGCGTGTGATGAACGTAAAAATATCAAAGTGTGCTTAAACATAATTTTTAATATAAGTATTTCTGAATTTATATTTTTAAATCTTAAAGCTTCTGTCCAGTCGTCACTATTTATCAGATTGTGACATCAGAAGCGAAAAAATACACAATAAAATTTCTTACAAATATGTGTATAGAAATATCTTTCAACAAAACAACATTTGCAATCGATAGAATAAACTTCTAAAATATATTAAAAATTATTTTCTTATTTTGAGAAGAAATTAAATCATATTTATTTCTATATATGTTATTAATCCATAAATGTGACATCTGGGTGCGAATTCGCATCAGCAAAATCTCCAACTTGTGGATATTCGAGAAAAAAATTGATTATGCTTAACAGCAGTTTTGAATAAATAACGTTTTGTTTTTTCGAAAATTCAATATTACAAAACAATCAATTGGTTAGAAAATTTTACATTTAAAAACATTCAAGGTTTTTTGCTTTAATTTCGTTTTTAATTTTCAGAAAATATCATTAAAAATAGTGCAAATTCGACACCTTCACCAGGTGTTTTTTTACAAATTAATTTAACAGTGTTTGTTATGACTAGACTGCAAATATTTATGCAAAATACTTAACTGAATATTTTGCATAAATGCACATTTTGCATAAATTGCATATTTATAGATGTCAATCTCAATCTTTTTACTTTACTTCTTAATAACTCTTTAACAAACAACGATCGACTGCTGAAACTGTCCGATGGTTAATATTTAGTTAAATATTTTGCATAAATATCCGCAGTCTAGTTATGATTGTAAATATAGCTTATTTGATTGTGCATAGTTCATTTCCACATATATGATAATTTATTAATTAATAAAACAAAAAATGTTTTCAAAGACACCAGAAGGTTATCGCCGTGTTTTCATCCATTGCTAATGCCAATGTTTCTTAAACCTTACTGTTCATTTCATCAGAGCAAGGAGCGCATTGATAAAAAAAAAATGTTTTCCGTATGCTAAGTCGGTTCTATTGTTTTATTATGTCGAAACATATTTCCATATTAAAATATTTGCAAAAATTTTTATTATATATTTTCTCTCTTCTAATGTCACAATCTGAAATAGTAGTAATAAGTGAACAGGAGCCTCAGTGATAAAGTTACGATGACATAAGCGTAATTTGAAGATAATGTATTGGAATGTTCTAAAAGATATTTGTTACATATAAAAACGCTTTCTAAACACTTCATAAATTTCTGCGCTCTCCTCAATATTATTTATGATAGTGATAGATTGTATCGTTACATCAGAATTAGCGTAACTTACGATAACAGCAGTCGTCGCCATGCGAAACGAATTTTCACGAGATGGAAACAGACGCGACGTGTACGTGCGTACGCGAGATACAGCAGGAGGAAAAGAAGGCAAGAGGTCTTTCAGGAACGAGAGCTATTTGCGAGACTCAATGGAAGAGGGTCCTCGAAAGAAGGTGGTAGGCAGCCGCCCTCCCGTTATATCGACCGCCGGCTTCACTCAGCCATTCCGCATTTTAAAGGGAAAATTTCCGTTTATTCGGACCGGCTTCTCTCCCACGCCACGGAATTATTCGGAGGAGTTCGCCTCGCGGATAGCAGCTCAGATGGAAAATAACGTGACCTTTTGCTCGTGGCAGGTCTCCCGGGAGCTCAGCAGAGCGTTCCTCGTTCCTGTCCTTCGCTTCCTTCGTCTCTTTCATTTCCGCTGGAAATTTCGGCGTGCCCTGGAAGCCGGACGTACAGAGCGGAATCGGATCGTCGGAATTCGCCAATCCTGAATTTGAGCGCGCGAAATACACATATATTACGTCCACTGCACTGTGATATTCGACAAGATATCTTATATTTTCCGGATCTTTTTGTCCATATCTTAAAAATGCTTTCTGGAAACGTTGATTTCACAACATAAAAGTTACACTTATAAAAAACAAATATTCAAAATCTGATATTCAAAAGCAAACATATAACAGATATAGAGAGACAGATATTTTCAGATTTACTATTCTTCTATGCGAACGATATGCGATATCGAGCATATATCGTTATACTGCGAATTGAAATATCGCAGAAATGGCACATGACCGAATGAGAGAAATGGCGAAATATAAGGGACTAAACAAACGAGACCTCTTCATCAGACCAGCGAATTCCGAAGTTGTTTGCTCGCGTTGAACTTTGCGCGCAGCGAGAGAGAAGAAAGATTGCGAGCTCATGCGAGAGCGAGCGGGAAAAAAACGGAGCAAGGAGGAAAAAAGAAAGGCGATCAGAGAAAGCGACTGCCAACAGTCCCGCACGTGATGTCCTTTCCGGCCTCATCCTACGTCCGTTTCATCCTTCCATCGCTGTATCCGCTATTTATTCTAGTTATTTTATCACACGCTCGAGAAACAAGAATACCTTGCAAACTTCCTGAACCTTCGATTTAGGTTTTGATTGAGAGCTAATCAAAACTCATCTATTTTCTGCACCTACCACGCAATGCAAAATAATGAATAATACGAAACGAAAATTAAACTAATAATTAGAGCAAGCATGTTTAGCAATCGGTCATCATAATTTCTGATTAACATTGTTTTAAACGGAATATGAGAAAGTTAGTTGTTGCCCAAGATTCGGAAATCTGCTTATCACACGCTAATCTCGTCTAGTGTTTTGTAACGCGTCATAATGAAATCAATGGATATTATGCAAAGTACACTCATTATCAGGAAGTGTAACGCGTGTCGGCATCGGATAGACTTTTGATTAATTAATTATGCAAATCCGCTAATTAATTGAGAGAGCTTAGCGTGAAATATTACGTTTTGTGAGTTTGCGAAACTTCCCCGACTTCCATCAGGGATTTCCCTCGTAAGTTTCTATATAATAAGCGGTGCCCGTTCTAATTAGCATGCAACATAAAAGTCGCGTCGTAACGTAACAGCGTTACATAACGATTTTGTGCACTTTGCTCGCAAACGTCACGTACAATCCGCGAAGGTGTTAATTATCCACAGGTGATGTCTAACCGATGTGGCTTATAAGTATGTTTTTTACACAAGAAATTGCAGTGTATTCCACAAGTCGTGAAACTTTGTACCCTTTCTCTTACCGCGGAGACGTTACTTATAATTAACGTGGATACACTATAAATCTGCATGCTGCTGGATTCGTAATATAACTAGTAAGCCAATAATTGCTACACCGACATGTTGAATAATGAACATCGAGATATTGGGCAATAAGAATAATAAAACTACTCTTAGAAATTAGTTATTGCAACTTAATATTTTGTTGCAATATGTACAATTGTAATATTCCATTTTAATTACACTGCAGTCAACAATAATACGCAGTGCAATATGAGAAATATACATTACATAATCGATATATTAATTTCTTAAATTGCTTGTTACGTATGTCGAGCAAATTAATGTCATAATTAAATGTTATAACTCTAAAAAGAAAGTTTAAGTAAGAATGCCCGTTTCTACCCATTAGATTAATTTTAATCCTGGTTTAACTTATTCTTTTCTAATTATTAAAATTAGAGAAAGATGAAAAGTTAGTTAAATTAAGATTAAATTATATGAGGTGGTAGAAACGGGCACAAGACTAGGTACAGTACTTAACCTATACGAATTAATATATGGTACATGATGATCATTATTAAAATGATAAATCATCATCAAACTAGTTGTATCAAAAGTTATTTTTACCGTTCGTATTAACGTGATGTAGCGATAAACGAAGAAACATAAGATACCGCCTCGGTCAAATATATCGAGAAATGATCAGTGATCACAGAAGCGACCATGACCACCCACGTAACATGATTTATCCTGCTACAAGGTACGTTCTCGAACCCGTCACTCGTGTAATCATACGAATATAAAAAACGGGAAGATAATATAATAATCAGTTAACAATATGATCGAATTTGTTCGCACTTTGCATCAGTTCATCATAATCATTGCGCGAGCACAGGGCCGGATCTCCGGAATCCAGACAGATTAAATCGCGCGATCACGTATTCAGATCGAGAAAATATCAGATAACGAAATAAACGCAAGCCGGCAATTAATTAATTAGCAACTATTCTCGCCTATTCACGTCTAAGCCTCGTGAATATGAATGATTTTGTCAATTTAGTCATGGTATCAATTCAAAGAATCAAATCTACTAGATCTTCAGATTTTTTTATGCACACGGAAAGAACGATTTTGCTGAAAAATTTAAAAACTTAGATAAACATAGATCGGCAAATAAGTTAGACATCAAAATAATTATTTAGAAAACTCAAGCGTGATAAGAAATGTAGCAAAAAGTTTTGACATTTTAGAAAACTAAAATTGATTTTCAGATCTAATATATAGCAGCGAGACTTTTAAATACTTCGGTAAAACCGTTCTGTATGTACGACCAATCGCAAACGTAGATGGTAGCGATATTCTCACGGATGCGCGATCCTTTTTTCAGGCCTCTCGCCGATGTCCACGGGAATGAATTGCGTAGAGCAAATCGCCGGCAGATCAACTCACAATCGAATACGGGGGAAGGGAATGGGGCAAACGATAAAGGCTGATCGAGGACTCCCGCGAAGGTGGACGGATTATGCGATCGCGAGTGAAGACACGAAGAAAGATCCGTATAGGTGCTCCCCGTCCTGCTTTATGGCCGGCCAATCGCGGCCTCATATCTCCGACACCCGAGATCATCCATCAACCTCCGGGAGCGAACAACCTACGTTCCCGACCTCGTCTGTCCTCCTACGAGTGTCATAACCTTCGCGAGCGTCACGACCTTTACGTCGATACCTCCGCAGGGGTACCAGCGCTCGTACGTTATACGCGCTCGAAATAGCCTCATGGCGGCGGCGGCGGCGGCGGCGGCGGCGGCCTCCCTCATCGATTCCCCGCCGATCTCGTGATTTGTCGGAAATACGATTTGATCTCGAGGTCGTTGCCACCTCCAGAATTGTACGGCTACTCCGGTTATTATCTTTATCAAAATCTATGACGATTTCGTGATGCGTTTGAAGTAGCGTTCAAAGTGCGTTCGAAATAGACATCTAAATAACTTTTATATTATTATGCATATTTTTGTAGAGCTTTATTACAGAGCTGCATTCGAAAACATTACTTGAGTGACTCAGAGTGTCATTTTATCCTTGTTTAATATTCGGTGAACAACAAGAATAAAATAATACTTGAAAGTACTCGGATAGTGATTTTGAATGCAGTCCAGATTGTCACAATACTTGACAGCGAAATCCTTCTTTGACTCTTCGTTCAGAAATAACTGAGCGAATATTAAATGGAAAGGTTTAGCTGATATGATACATATGATATCATACATGAATCGAATCTTCTAACTGTTGAAGTGTTCTGCTGCACGGCTGAAACGCTGTCAGTTAGTGTTTTAAGACTTCGATGTATTAAAATTAGAGGTCAACAATTATAAAAATATTGATATATAATTGCTGCATGTATATAATAACATATGCAAGATGTGCGTGAGTTTTATTGTTTTCCGGTGTTGCGCGATAAACAGCGGGGTTCGACGACTCTTCGGGCTTTGCATGCCAACTCGCATACCCGCCGTGTTTATTTGCCAAGGTAAGTTGATGATGCTGCTTTATTACCTGTTTATTCGTTTCCGCGAAACGAGTCAGCACCTTCTTAATTGGACTACGTCATGGTCGCGATAATGTCTTCGAACATTGGTCACGCGACCTCATTTTCGTCAAATAAATCGCTCTCACTTTTGAACAATGCACTTAAATCGCTGCCCCAACAGAAAATACGAGGCTTTTACGTAGCGTTTTACGTTTATGTTGCACGCACCATTGCAATGCTCACTCGGTATCGTAAAAGTCACCGCTACCTTAGATCTGTTTCCTTGTGAAATTTAAGATAATTCATCTTTGTACTTAATTACATAAGTTGAAAAGCACATAAATAATAACTCTTAACAATTTACATCTTAATACACAGAATCAAACGTATAAAGTTTATTTGTGTAATATTTACATTATAAATATACTTTGTTCTTCCATACAAATTAATTGTAACTAATATTCTTTTAAGATATAATTTTAGAATAAGAAAAACACATTTATTTATTTATTAAGTATATAAGTATATAATGACGGTAGTTTTATACAATCCGAGAGGTAATTTGTTGGGCTTGGCGATGGTTGCACTCGTAGCTTGAAAAATTACATTATTGCAGGGCAATAACAACCATTACCTGGATCTGATTCTTAATGCGCTCACTCTTATGCTTAACGAGACGTACGTTAATGAGCTTTTATGCGCGGTATTATCAAAGATGGCGCGTAATGAGCAATTGGAACTTTACGCTTAATCATGATCGAAAAACGCGAATCAAGACTTGCAGTTAAAAATAATCTAGTTTTTGTAGTAATATAGTCTAAATCTACTGATTTATATATTAATTCCAAGTTAAAAAATATAAATACTATAAAATATAAATAATAGATAAAATATAAACAGCACGTTTAATGGAAATTTTCTTTTTGTTATTTGTTATACAAAACTCGAACGGCTATCGAAGTTATGATTGTTCTTGAAAAATTTGTAATCTTATTCCGTAATTTTATTTATGTCGTGTAGATGTTCGTATAAATTTTACAAGAACTTTTATGAATGAAAACTTATGAATTCATTATTATTAAATGAGAATACAAAGAATATACTAAAAAAGAAGAAATTTGTTCAACCAACAAAACACATTTAGTTGTTTGCAGATTTAATTAATTCAACAAATTTTATTTAATCGAATTCAATCGTAGTCTGCTTAAAACAAACTGTTCAATGTTAAGCAGATTACGGTTAAATTCAATTAAATAAAATTTGTTGAATTAATCAAATCTGCAAACAACTAAGTGTGTTTAGTTAGTTGAACAAATTTTTTTTTTCTAGTGTAGAACAAAAATCTCGATGTCCACAATTGATGTTTAATCGCGAAAGAGATTATTCCGCTGATGTTTCGTCCCTTCTGTCTCTCCTACACGTAGGAGGACGTCTCAATAATACAGGTACCGAAGCGCGAGTAGTACTACAAGTGATGCCAAGAGCCCACTTGTAATATATGGCCCTTAAATCATCAGGTAAGAGTGGATGTAGTGGCTTCACTGTCTAACCGCGTGGTAACCGCCCCGCAAACATATCAATCAGTATCGTATACCCTTCTAAAGAATGCTGCAGCCGCCCTCGTTAATACAATATCTTTCATTTCGATATTCGCGTGATTATTTCCGAGACTTCGCCATTATTTTTTCTTCGTTATTATAATCAGAAAACTCGAAAATATAGAGTTTTTCGTTCTTATGCTCGTTTAAAGAATAATAAATTCTATATAAAGTGAGCATATACAGAAAGAACGATTTTGCTGAAGTATCTAGAAATATTTACGAATCTGAGAATAGCTTTGTTAGAATATCAAAATTCATTGCCCATCATGCTCGAGTTTCGTACATCATTATTTTGATGAACCAATGAAATTATTTTCAGATTATTTACTTCAGTTTTCGCATATTTCTGCAAAATAGTTCGATCCGTGTATCGATACTAAATTGTAATACATGGAAAGAATGACTTCGCCGAAGTATGTAAAAATTCAAGTAAATATAATCGAAAAGTAATTTTATATATATAATCAGACATTACGAAGCTAGTCTGAACAACACACAAGAAAACGTAATAATATATAAACATAGAAAAACGAAGAAAAAGCTAATTGAAGAGGCGATCGCGGAAGACTTCGTGTAATTCAGCACAACGATCGATTCCTTGTAAAAAATGCTCAATGTTAAAAGGCGTTTCGCTCGGCAGAGAGACACGAAGGAAGAAGCTGTCTTACGCGGTATCGGTTTCAATTCTACATTAGAATCCTTGTTAGGCACTCGCGGAGTGGCGAAAAGTGCATGACGCGATGCCGAGAGCAAGCGACGAAGAAACACGGCCGGCGAGCGAAGCGAGACGCACGCAACGCTGCGTCGGCGGTTCTGCAGCACTGCAGCGTGGATTACGATATCGCGGCATACACGCCGGCATATCGCGTGCGTTCGGTTAATTCCCCGCGATTCACGCGCGGCGGGAAACGGAGAGGAAGACGTAAAAATCGCTCGCGATGTTCTCTAATATTTCTTTCCTTTTTCTTTTCGCAAAGAGATGTTAAACGATGTCGATGATATCGCTGAACGCAATAATGAGGGGTCGAGAAGTGTCAGGCGAGTTTCTTCGCGAAATATGAATTAATTCTAGAATGCTATTGATATTAAATTATATACAGTATTGTTATTGACAGCAATAAATTATAGTACTGGCGATAGTAGATTTTATGTATGAAACAGGCTCTTAATTAACTGTTGATCAATATATAATAATACAAAATTTTCGTACATTTCACACCTTTAATGACAAAATATTTATAATGCAGCCTTTTACAACCGCAAATAATTATTAAGAGAAAGAAAGATAATAAGCACACCATCAAATTTAATCTTACAATAATAGACACGAAGTATGTAGTTCAATATGTTTTCTAATAACACTTGTCAATAAAATACAAGGCACAAACTGTTAAAACATTAAAACTACTTATCAGACTCTCTGTTATAATACTGACTACTAAAGAATTCAAATTGATACGTAACGGATTGAATTTTTAAAAGCTTGTTCCCGCTTGGCTTATCCTCTAGCAGGGCAGATTGAACCTCTTGATGACCATTGAAGGTATAGCTTAGCGCTGATGACCTTGCTTATTTACACGTAAGATTTATGTACGATAGCATTCTAGTTAACACTAGAAATACCGAGCGGTTATTATTGACCGTTTCTATTTTTTAGAGTTTAATATTATATTTCTTGCATAAAAGATAGAATTCTGACATGTTTTGACGCTTTTTGATAAGTTTTTTTATACTGAAAAAGTATTTAGTCCTTATGCACTAAAAGGACCAAGTGATTAAAATAAAAAGTGATGTTAGTGCTTCTATATAGTGTTAGGAATAATTTACGGAAAGTCATTGGTGTATATTTTTTAACACTCTTCTCGTTCACTGTGATTACAAATAACACTGGTAAACAATTAACAGTCAGTGGTAATCTAATTTATGAAGTCGAACACACATGTATGTAAGCATCTGCTCTCCGAAGGAGGTACATGGAAATGTCGGATTGTACAGAACGCTCCTGGATAATTTCCACGGTTCAATTACCAACGAAATCGAAATTGCCAGCGAGAGCGTGCGTGTATCTTACGCTGTATGGCGCAATAATGATTTCATATCCGCGGCCGAAAGCCGTTGCCGTTCCTGCAGATTATCACGGTAATCAGGCGGTACTGACAGGCGCTTGAGTGGTAGTAGCGTTGGCCGCATGGCAGGGAGATGAAGTCGTATCGCGAGGAGTGGTAACAATGAGCGCAATGATAATGCGTCCCGCACCGTCGTGAATGGATGAAGACGAGATAGAGAGGAGAGGATGAAGGAGAGAGAGAGCGAGAGAGAGAGAGAGAGAGAGAAGGGATGAAGATGTGTCGAGAATACGCCGAGGATGCCCCAGGAGATCATTAGTCCACCTGGCCACGGCCTCGGGTAACACTTAACTGCTTGACAAGCGTTGCGAGCCGTTATCGGTTTGCCTCTAATTATGCACACGTGACCACACGTAATAAGTACCTATTCACCCTTCGTTTCTTCCCGACTTTCTTCACGCTTTATTGTTTGGTACGTGCGTTTAGTGAAACTAGTCCAGGGACATTGTTAATAGAAAAAGTAACAGGTATCATCGAACGGTGAGCTGTAAAAAATTTTTTAAATTTTATTCTTGGGAATATTACGTAACGTATGTTTGAAAACTCGTATATTTAGCTCAAAGATAATTAGACATCGTACGGAGAAAAAAGGATAGATCGCAATGATCCATAAACGTTCGAAGACTACGATTAAAATATCTACCATTGTCATCCTCAGAGAATCGTATCGCAATCCGGAATGCCGATCGATCTTTAGCCACGAAAGGAATGCGCGGCACTGCGTTTGATTTATACCGAGCGCGAGCTTCGTATGCACACATGCGTGTACGTAGAGAAGCAAAAAAAAAAAAAGGAGATGTGAGAAGACAGAAGTATGGCAGCGCAAATCTTAAATATGTCAAGGTAACACGCGAGAAATCCGAACGGGTCGTATAGCAAGAAACACATGTGACAGAGATGATTTCTAAAGCACTGCGAGTTTTCAATCTCAGAAATGATATACCTAATAATAATATCAATAAAAATTTTAAAAGTTTTTGATATTTCATGAATCATATTTTAGAATAAAAACGATAATAAAAATTTTGGTGATTTATATAGATTTTAACACTCGAACTGCCGGTAACACTAGAACTTTACAAGAATCATCGAAGGTGTCAATTTGATCATTTTCCATCCTTGTTTTCGATTAATGAAAAATTATTTTACAAATTATCACGTATTTTCAATATTTTATATTGTATATCTAATACAAAAAAAAAAATTGAAAAGATTAGCGAAGCCAAAGTAATAAAATTAATCGTTGATAAAACCCGAACGAACTCTTTATAAATATTACGAGTACTAACTTGGAAAAATAATATATATGTAGCTATAACGTTGATATATGTCATTTTACCATTTTTATAAAAATTATCGCTTGTGTGATGTATAAATTTGTATGCATGTATACATATAATTAAGTGTGATGATAATGCACAGAAGAAAAGAGTAATGATCGACTTTGCGTGGGTGGAGAAGAAGAAATCGCAGTAGAAAAGGAACGAAAGGAGTTCCTCGCGAAACTGGATCCACGTAGCGTGTGGCGTGCACCAGGACGCCTCGGAATCGGCTTAATCGTGATTAATATCACGAGCTCATACCGCATGTCGGTAATTATCTACACGTGTTTTACCGAGTTGAACCGATCGTACACCCGGCCTCCACGTGTGGGAACACGATTCGGATTCATCCTCTCGCCCGCTACCATCCTCGCCTCTCCATTCTCTTTCCATCCTTTGCTCCTCCAGATCGCTAATCGCCTCATCACACCGCGATCGCCGTTTCGACTTTTCGTTTTTGTCTTCCAACATCAATCACAACCGAAATATATACGTTCGTAATAAAGGGAATACGTTTCAATTCTCCTTACGCGTCCTGGTAAAGAGGACAGTACTGTTTCTTCCGAGTGTTACGTGAGTAGGTTACTAGAAATCAGCATGGTCTTAATCGTGACCCGATACAATGGAAATGGACCCATTGTAGTCACAAATATACAAATACACACAATCTAATATATGTATCTTATTCAGAATTGCAAAGTACACTTTGCACGTACAATCTGTGTCAAGATCTCAAAGACACTACTATAGTCTTACGCTGATATATCAACAGCAACGGAAAATTTTAATTTCAATATTAAATGATTTCGAAAATTAGTTACTGATATTTTGGATAAATAAATCCCATTACATCTATGCTATTTCCAACTACGAATACATCAGCTCTAAGCGCGCTTTTATGTACCTCGCTCTTCGCTGATACAGCTGCTATAGAGTTAACGTGCTATCGGCAGTAGAAGCAAAGAAAAGATAGAGATTATCGAAGGAGAAAGAGACGAACGAATCCAGTAAAAAAAGGGTCAATAGTGGGAGGTAAGAACCCGACAACTATAGCAGAAAGCGCGTATTATCATATAGCAGCGTGACTCCGAGCGGCCGCACGGCTCATCTGAATAAATATCGTATTATAATTAAAGGAATCGTTCGATCCATAAATCAATGAAGTCAGTTTATATATCAAGCCTCACCTATATAATGTGTACCGGTGCGGGGCCCAGCGGGCCCTGCACTCGCCGTGGGGGGTCCCCCTATGCTAATGGCGTCCTCTCACGAAGACTAGAGGAAGGGAAAGAAAGAAAGGGAAAAGGGACGGATAAAGACGCGCTATATCCGCGGTACGTTCGTTCGGCCCTGACCCGAACCTTCATGAAATACAACCCCCTTCACCCCTTTCTCTTACCGGCACCGCGAGCCTCTGATCTTCGCCGACCGCAACCGCTTATCAATTTGTTACCGCGCGCTGTTTGTTAAATCAAATCAAGGGCTCGCACGCCGAGTCAATAAATAATCCTGCTTAATATGTGCCTGGAAATCTGCAACCCTCATATCGTGCTAGCTCTTCGGTATATAACCCAGGTCGAAGCTCAGTGGCAGCTCGTAATAATAAATAAATATAGGAAATTAAATTTTTATGAAATTTTTGCAATATTTTTCCAATTGTTAAACGAAGAAATAAAAATTTTACAGAAATAAAATATTCCTAATGTTTTAATAATTTTGATGGCTTAGAGCGATCTAAGTCCATCTGATGATCCTCTCATATTGCAATTTCCTCGCTCGACGTTACCCCTCAGTAATATTATCCCTTCGGAGCATGCCGCACGGAGCGTTCCGCTTCTTCAAAGAAAAAAAATGATACTTGTCCCCTTTGTCCCCTTTACGTTTTATTATGACGACTCTGGACGGAGCGTGGACGTACGGTAGTTTATTTGGGCGGCGATGGGGCCCCGGTTTGCGGGCCCGAACGAATTAACGACGCGGCCGCGATTAACAAAGGGCGATACAAATTAGATTAAATCGCCGTAGGGGGCGGCATCGCGGTAGAGAAAGGCGAATGATGATACTGCTTGATAAATAGACGAACGTCATGCGATGCCTAAACGGAGACTTCGGCTCCGAAATGGAATGCCAACGCCGACAGGATGCTCCGCCGGCTGGTCTCCCCGCTAAAGAAGAATATTTTTCCTACCAGCGAAAGCGGGCATAATTAACGTTATTAGCATCAAAGGTATATTTTGTAATTTACGCATTTTCCCTGCTTCTGTAATTGATACAGGACAATCGTTGCGAAGAAAAAAAAATTATCCCGTACATCATTTGTCGGCGCTTTTCCCGCGTCCTTTAATTAGAGGCCAAACAATTTTCTATTCGGCAGAACTCGGAGGCAGGGAATAAATCAATGAACGAAGTTTCGTGTCTGGATGCAGAAGTTCCCTCGAGAAACGAACAAACGTTTGGTCTACCTACCTACCTACCGGTGGCTGCAACCACCCACCTTCTTGCGTCCACATAAATTTCAGACACGCCATTCGGCACTATCATTATCTTTCCTCCGCTGACGAGAAGCGTCGCCGTAATTTTAACAAGTTCGTAGAAGTCTCGCAATTAAGGAAACGCGAGCATCACTTGCTTTCCGGCGCCAGAGAGCACGGTTTCCTTGTGTGAAGGCCATCTTTTATTTATATATTGCTGTGACTATCCGCGCACGAAACAGAAACCACAAATTATTCTCGTAAAAGAAGAGCGGATGATCAAATATAATTGACATAGATACATTATAACAATGTACGATTCCCAGGATTTAATGTGCCGCAAGTGATACGTTGCAATCATGATGTGCAATTAAAAGTATTAATTCCTTACAGCATAAATTATTAAAACAGTGTCGGAACGGACTGTTTGCAAATTTGTTTTCTCCTTGTTTTCTTTAATTAGCGCACATTAATTAACATAAATAATATTTGTTTAGAATTAAAAAATGTTTAACGTTTGTTAATGTAAGCAGAGAATATAATTATTGTAATTGAAATATAATTTTTCCGTTTCTTATCTGAAGAGAAGATGATGTTGATTGAGAGATTGAAAGATATTTTCATCGTGACGTAAAAGAAGGCATCTCGATCTTTCTTACCCGAAATCCGACTAGCGTCGCGACGCAAGGTGCTCCTTTTGTGAAGAAAGAGCGAGGAACAAGGGTGGTGCGTAGAGCAAAGAGCGGGGCGAAGAAAGAAAGAAGCGGCGATCGAGCAAGAAGGTGAGGTGGGCAACGGGACGGAGAAGATGAGTACGAGTAAGGATCCGAACACACCCCTCGAAACGTTCGGTCGGGCCGATCCGGCGGCCGCGGCCAATATTTAATTACAGATAATTACCGGTTATAATGCACGGCAGATCGGCGGCCTGCCGTTTAATTGATCGGCTTTACGGCCTGATTTGTGTATCTGCCTTCGCGTTCGTGCGACCCGCCGTTAAAGCGAAAGCCGATTTTTAATCCTGCCGGGTTCTGGCCCTGCATTTCGCTGGTGCACACGCCTGCCAAAGAGAATCGCATCTGATCGTTATTTAAAACTGCATTACGCAATCCACCCACCTCGTTGCCGCGTAGCTTTATTGCGCGGTGTCCGGAGTACCGGTACTCGAATTAAACGGCGAGCAAGTAAAAGGAATCGTCCGAGTGAATGCTACGAGAAAAAAACTAAAGTACGCGCGCTCTCCGGCACCGTGAGAAACGGTGCTAACATGCGGAAAAGTTCGTTATACGTGGCACGTTGTGTTTCGCGTAAGTGCAAGTGACCTGCCGTTTCACCATCGCGAATGAATTTGAGTCCTCTGATCGATAATGTGAAATCGCGTTAGATAATTCTCAAGTTGCTCAAGTTACAATTTAATACAGGAACATAATATATAACTGATTGTAACTAGAGATCCTATAATAACGGTTTGGCAAAAGTGGATAGTTATCTATTTCTTTCTTTCCTTCTTTCTTTCACTTTCTCTCACTTTCTGAAAGACACCGAACGTATATCTGAACTATATATCGAATGGATTATGAATGATGGCGAACTTTAAAAACCTCAACTTCCGCACTCAAATCCAGAGCCGAAACAGTTAACTTTATTAGTAAGTACATTCCAATTGTTTGCGAATTATATCTCATCATCTTCTAAATATATTATTCACGCGCAGTATAATAACAGTAACTAATAAGTGGAAACTCATACAGGCACCTTATTTATATTTGTTATATATTCTGAGAGTATATATTCACAAAGCTATTTTCATTTTAATAAAATAAAACTATATGAAAAGACATAGCATCGTTTAGAACGTTTACTTTCTATTATACATTAAATAAATATTTAAGGTATGTTGGAGGATGATAAAAAGCCTGTTTTTTTCTTTTCCTTTTGTTAGAAAAACTGGCATTCTAAAATGTAATCGTTTTAGGACAATAATACAATAAATATATGTATGGCACAAAGAACAACGTCGACTCGAATATATTGAGAATCTCTGCCTCAATAAATAGCCGGCAGGTCGGTAAATGTTCTGCACCTCTGCCGCGCGGAGGTGGAGCGATATTCTTCTGCGGAAGAAGAGATTGCCGGCAGGAGGAAGACGAGGTGGTCCCGCGTAAAGAGTACGGAAAGAGATGCCGCGGTACCTCGGTTCAATCCTCTATCGCGTTATTATCGCATTATATTGAGACGTGGGCCTCGAAATGTTGAGAGACTCCCTCTCCCCGTTACGATCGCTATTCCGTTCGGACACGCGGAACACGCGTAAAAATCTCGCCGGTAATGCACGGAAAGTTCGGGTACGGTCGGCTCCCTTTGCCGAGGTCGGAGCATGCAGATCCGACACGAAATATCATTAATAGTCGTTTGCCGGATGACCGAACCCGGTAATCGACCATTCTGCGGTTCGGGATCGGATCGGCCCGAAAACCGCAACACGTCGGCAATGCCGCGGCATCGGCGGCGTCGACCGATGCCGCGCCGACCAAGCACTTTAAAGCCCCGTTCGCGTCGTAATTTATGTTCATAAACTCCACCTCGCTAAGTGCGAATAGTATAGCGCGGCGAGCATCGCTCGCAGTGAGTATTGCTCATCACGTTGGTGAAACGCCTCCTCGAACTAATTTTTCAGCGCATCTGCAGTGAGAGAATTCAATATATCGAATATGTCCACACGGAAAAGATGATTTTGCCGAGTATCTCGAAATTTAGCCAAATACAGACCTGAAAATAATTTTGTTCGACGCTAAAATTGATTGGTGAAATGTCAAAACTTTTTACAGCATCGCTCATTATGCTTGTAATTCCTGCTAATCGTTTCGATGGTTCAACAAAATTATTTTCAGATCGCTCTCTAAATTCTTTGGAGTGGAATCACACTCTAAAGAGTGAAATTTCATTCTTCAGAATAAAATTCATTCTAAAAGTTTTAGAAAATAGCTGACTAATTTTTTAGATACTTGAGCAAAATCGTTCTTTCCTTGCAAAAAATATCTTTTGTTTACATATTGTAAAAGAAATCGATCCCAACAGATAATTGTTACATGACATATATGCAAATGTTTTTTTACATCTATATGGCAGTTATATTCAGTATTTTTGGGAATTAATTAGAATTTATGAGCGAGATATTTGCACTTAGCCGCAGACGAAAACGTGTCGTTTGCTGTATCGTACGATTGTGGCAAAAACGGGGCAAGAATGAAGAAGACATCGAGCAGAAGAAATGTGCGAAAGGGATGCAAAGGGCGATAAAAAACGGGGAGGAAAGAGGTCGCGTAGAAGCTCGACGAAGGAATCAGTTAAGGGCTCGGCTCGGCTCGGCTCGGCTCGGCGGTGGTGCGACGAACTTTTTGTTGCGGATTTAATAAGGCGTCGGGTGTGACGATCGTGTAAAAAGAAGGAGATCGAGAGGAGAGGGGAGGAGAGAAGCGGAAAGAAGAAAGAAGGGAAAGCGCGTCCACGAGTGCGGGCCCTACGAGAGTTCTCTCACGTGAGCGGGGAGGGCCCTGCCGCCGTCAAGCCACGTTCGCTTTTTTACGGCACTTCCAGCAAGTCGTAAATACGGCGCAATAACGCGGCAAAACACAGCGGGCGCGAACGCCGCGAGACTTTCCGATGCAAGTCCACCGGGTGCATTGAAGGGCCCGTAACGACCTTCGCGTCGTCGTGCAGCGGGCACCACTCTTTTCGATTCCCTCACTTTTCGCGCCTCAACGGGACTCGTACTTGGGTCCACCTGGTCCCACAAAGAGAGAGAGAGGTCAGACCGGAAGCTAATCCTACGCACAATGTCCAC
Source organism: Trachymyrmex septentrionalis (assembly GCF_001594115.1). NCBI lineage: Eukaryota > Metazoa > Arthropoda > Insecta > Hymenoptera > Formicidae > Trachymyrmex > Trachymyrmex septentrionalis. The sequence goes on along the minus strand of NW_017304438.1, from coordinate 4,737,770 downwards.
CGCATTGCGACTCGGCGCGTGAAGTTGCCTCCGATGTTGGTGTCATTGTTCGCTTGATTGCTTCTGGGCAGCTCTACGACGCTCACTTGTGAGACTTTGCCTTTTATCGGACCGCGATTAGACTCGCCGCGCACCAGAGCTATAGACAGGAGTAATTCTCTTATTATTCGCTTTTGATGTACCTGCACCCAAAAAATAAGAACATTTAAAAGATTGTAAAAACGATTCTTTAATAATATGCAAATACTGCAAAATACATATCTATGTATTCCATATTCGTTCATTTATTAGCGGGGATGTGCAGAGAAAAAAATGATTTTGCTGACGTATCTAAAAATTGAACTAAACGCGAATCTGAAGATAATTTTGTTGGATCGTCGTGAAATAATTATGTAGGAATCTCAAATATATTGAATAATGTTACAAAAAGTTTTGACATTCTAACAACCAGTTTGAGTGTCCTATATAGTTATTTTGATGAATAACGATCAACGAAATTTTCAGATTTGATCTACGTAAGTTTTCAAATATACTTAAATAAAACTATTTTTTCTGTAGGAAAATTAGTTGAAGAAAGAGAGAGCGTTTCACCAACGTGATGAGCAATACTCACTATAAGCAATGCTTACTGTGCTACATTATTTGTACTTAGCGAGAGTTTGATGTTCAATAAAAACGTACAAAAAACATTTCAAATTACGGAAAATTACGGAACTCTTAAAATATAAAGCGCGTGATATAATAAAACGTATAAGACGATTTGAAATGTATGTTTCGAATATATCCCTGCAGGAGGAACATTTCTGCATATGCTCGTGACTACGCAAATAACTTAATGCATAAGCCGGAGTGTGAATTTATACAGCTGACGTAGTTTTGAAGCACTCGACGTGCGAAGTCCCGTCGACATGGCGAACAATTTCAGCCGGCGCGCGCTAATAGAAGTCGAATTACGATAATAAAGTGTCCTAGCGAGGCGAAGTGGCGTCCATTAGTTACGTTGGAGGATCTTCGAGAAGAAACGAACCTGCTCCAGATCCACTGGGAATCGGAACGCGCCCGTCTTTGCAGCGTCATCGCTCGCAGCTCGCCACGATACAAAAGAGACAACGCCGCCGCCGCCGCCGCCGCCGCGCCGCTGCGAAGGGCGACGACGACCCGAAAAAGTAGCTATGCTAAATAATAGTGCTTCCGTCGGGCCGTCGTCCGCCACATAGTTCATTCATGAATCCGAATGCTTTCAGAGCCGCGCCGCGATCGTAGCCACGTCGAATCCGGAATCGAACGAAGAATATAATGGATCTAGATGAAGAATTCTTCGATACAGTCACGCATTAGATCGATTTAGGACCTAAAAAAAATTAAATTTGTCCGATAATTATTCTTTTCGAACGCATCATCTTATGTGAATGAAATTGTTAGCAATAATCGAAAAAGATGACGATAAGCTTGACTCTATAATAACATTACAGTTTATAAAAGGTTTTATGCAAGAGCATATGAAGATTGTTTTAGGGTAATTTTCGACATTGAGCCCGAATCTGTCATCAAAATATTTGCATCAGGTCCGTTTTTAAAAGATATAAGAGAAGACATTTTCTCCAATATATATAGTTAAGTTTAAAAATTTTGATTACATTATCAAAATTTGTAAACTTCAGAAATTTTGTTAATGTAATAAAAATTTTTAAATTAAAAAGTAAAAAAATTTTTGTAAGTCATATAGCATCGAAAACATTTCTCTCAATGCAATTTAAAAACTCGACCTAATGGAATTTTTTTAGCGGTAGATTCAGCCGAAAAAATGTGTTAAAGAAAGCTGCTTTCTTTTCTTGTATTAGAAATTATTAATTAAATTATTAAGTCAATTTATACAGTGTAATTTGCGTTAAAAAAAGATTTAATTAAATATTAGCGCTCTAGGTACATCGTGAGATTCAGTTGAAGCTCCAATTTCCTCGCACACTCGAGAAAGATATATACTCGTAATGTCGTGCAATCCTGAATCGATCGAACGAACTAAAATTTTGCCCTCACTTCCGAACAGTCAATTTTGTGCGATAAAGCTTCTTCTATCGAACTGGACGGACGCTAGTTCACGGATAAAACGGTGATGCCATTCCATCAACAATATTCGAAGAAAAAAAAAGCATTTCTGTTCGTCTAGCTCTCTAGTCGCACTTTCTTTATCCTGTCCTCTTTCTCTTTCTCGCAAAAAAACGGGAAAAATAATTGGCGCGGATGCGTACATCTATGCTTCTGTCAGCCTGTTTCCAGGAAATGCAGCAATCTAGGAATTTGCGTAGGACATAGGCAATTATTACTGTGGGAACTAATGCTGCTGTCGAATCAACCTTTTCTTGTCCTTTCGGCCTTTTTTTCAGAAGGGACCGTCTGGATTCGTTAATGGGAGGAATTGCCTGAATGGCGCCACCGTTTTCGCGGCAAAGTGAGGGCAGACCCAACATCATCCGCAGGTGTTGGATGCTGCCCACGAACTACGTCACTATGCGTTTTCTGACACGAGGTGACGAAGGTGAATGGGCATCGCCCCAAAGATAGGTCCGATGAAGAAACGAATGACGACGCCGTCTCACATATTCATTCGTTAACAGATTCCGGAAACTCTTACATTCCTTCACCGCTATCCGAGAGATTGAATAACGTGTACTGTATGCTTAACTGCGGTCGCATATGCAAATTTGCACGCACAGATAAGAGTGGATAATTACGAGGAAATTATGAACGAGGCCATTTTGAAGCAAGTTACTGTGCAGTTTTAAATCTCACACATCTTCTCGAATGTAAAACGTGATTCGATCGGCGAAATATCATTCTTAACTTATTTTCAAGATAAAAAAACTATATTCATTAATCCTCCGTCTGCAATCTGGTTTTTTGCAAATTTCACCCTCAAATTTCTCCGAAATGAAGGAAAGTGGGATCCGGTTACTACTCCTAAAATATCTTGTTAAACATTATTGGTAATGTAACAGAGATGTTGAAAAGTAACCCTGAGAATTTTCT
>NW_017304438.1:4730499-4734643 GCF_001594115.1 Trachymyrmex septentrionalis | reverse complement strand
ACCCTCAAATTTCTCCGAAATGAAGGAAAGTGGGATCCGGTTACTACTTCTAAAATATCTTGTTAAAGGTAATCTTGGTAATGTAACAGAGATGTTGAAAAGTAACCCTGAGAATTTTCCACATTTTTTGAAAACCTAGAACAGTAAAGAAAACTTCGGCTGGACAGAGGAAGTAAAAATATAACTGCACACGGAGAGTTAATGACACGAAGAATGAATAATTATTTAAAAAATATTGGTAGCATCAATCGATTTTCCATTTCCGTAAAAAAAGGGAGTTAATGCGTAAAACCATCTTTCGCCAGTCATCGAGATCAGTAATTTACGGTGAATCCCGTCAATCCCTAAACGGGGCAGAATCTCGACCGCATGCTACCTCCCCGATCCGTCGAGCCTTCTTGACCATTTTAGAGAAAAAGGATGCGCGAGGGGTCTCGAAGAGACAAGTGGCATCAACATTTTCTTGCACACCCATCGAACGAGTTTGAGACACAGGCCAGTGGCTGATGCGTTCGCGAGGGAAAGAAAAAATGTCGTAACGGGATAAACGGGCGATTGAGCATCATCGTAGTACCGTCACATTCCAATACGTAACGGCGAAAAGAGCGTACTGGACACAACCTGAGAGAACGAGTGTACTGTGAATAGGCAACGACGGTTGGTTATATAAAATTTCTTGGAAACGCGCTCGAGAAGCGTGCATACAGTTTTTGAGAAGCTCGAGCGGAGACGAGAGCAGCTCCTACCAATACTCTGTGCGTGGAATTATCGTGTTCGCGGAAGAAATTTCTTTGATCGTGTTTGCGAGAACCGTAATATTTCCCTCCTGTGTGAGAGGATCCGCTCTCGTGTCTCGCTCTTTGCAAGTTAGATCGAGTTCAGATTACGAGACACTTTCATACGATACAAGTTTTTCGATGCATCGAAACTATCACGTGTGCCGTAAATCCTTACGCGGACAAATTCTTTCGAAGAATAACAGTAGATCCACAGGTTGAGAATCCGCATGGAGCACCGAGTGGAGTCCCCTGTTTGGATTCCAATTATTCACCGGCGTGTCCCGAAACTCTCAATTCTTTGTGAATCCTGACCCCAGATCTTTCTCTCTCTTCCTTCTCTCCTGTCCCATCTGTCCGCGCTCTCTTCACTAGACTCTCTGCATAGATAATGAACCACAAAAAAGGAAGGCAACCACACGGTTTGCTGTCGTCCTGAGCGAACCGACGAATCAAAAAACTTTACCTTCTACCTCCACCGACGTTCACCAACGCCATTTCCTGTTCGCGGAGAGTACCTGCCTATAATCATTATTATTCGCAGCTAAATAGTCGGTGGCTCTCTTTCTTCCTTGCGCTATTGATTAATCTTATCTCAGAAATATCCAAGTATCAACTGAATATCGTGGATATTTTAATACAAGTATCATATTTATAAAATCATTTCGTGATAATATAAATTTTAATATTTATAAAATAAAAATAAATGAGTATTATAAGTAAAGTTTTTAGGTTACAGATTTTCTAAAAAATAATATAAATATTTCTGTTTGTTATTTGTGCAAGAATAATTGTATTAGATAATTGTATTAGAATAATTCAGACATTGCCATGAAATACATTTAGATAAAATTTCGACAAGTTAATTTTGAAAAGGAACGACAGAGGGTAAAGCGACGAGGATGATAGCAATATACACCAAATGCAAAGTACCGGCGAGATCGCAATTCGTAAAGCTGAACTGCTGCTCCGTCACCTTCGCAGGTAGTTGGTAGACGAAAGCGTCGAAAAGAAAGGACTTGGATACCGCCGAGAGGAAAAGAGATAAGAGAATAGAGAGGAGAAAGGAGAGAGAAAGGCATACTTCGTCGTAGGTAGGAAGAACAGAGTAAAGAGACGTGGAAGTGGCAGGGCGAAGAAGAGGAGAGTAAAAGCCCCGGGCGAGGTCACCCACCGCCCCCGCCCCCCTCACTCCCCCATACACCCTGATTATCCGCCGCCGGGGGCGGGACGCTCTGTAATGAGCATCGAAGAGGTGCTCAACCTCTGACTGTTTCATAAATTTCCCTGGCAAAGCAACTTAAAAATCTTAATGTCGACGATATCTTTCTCTTATGCTACATCTAAGTTTCATTTAAAATTTTTTCTCTTAATAACATTAAACATCTATCGCACATATATATCTATACATATATTCGAATAAAAGAATTAAAACCGACATAAATAAATTGTGCACTTATAAAAAATAAATAAGAATATTCGTATTTTAATTATAAAAATGTTCAAATATTTTAGTTTTGTGTGTGTCCCATAAATAAATTGCAAGATAAATGACAGAACTTACAAATTTACAAGTAATTTATACAGACTTTAAAATATCAATTCTAGATGACTAACTTCCTTTGACGTAATACAACCTTTTAATGGAAGGTGATTTATCTTTTATTGTACATGTGTTGTAAACATGTAAATATACAGCTTGATTTAAACAGGTTTGAGGACAGGTTGGTTTCACGACATAGAACACTCACAGAGGCGAAGATTAGGGTAAAGCAGGAAGTGGACGGGAAGGTGACGGGATGGTAAACGTTTGAATGGCGGAGCACGGCGTCGTCGGCTGTCTGCGAAGACACCCGGATGATCGAGCGATGTTATTTTAAGTTTTCCGTGGGGGCCCCCTCGGCTTCTCTCCCATCTTGCCCTAATCGGCCTGTCAGCCACCCCCGTAGCGTGGGGTCGGCGGACTACCCCCGTTTAATACATACGCGCGCGTAACACACGCGCGCAATTTCACCGATCGGGAGAGCAACCGCGCGCCTGACACGACCCCCCACGGACAAGATTCGCCCTTTTTTTCTCTCCTACATCGAGATTCGCGCCCGAGGATTCATGCCCCTCGAGGGGTCAGATTCAAAACGCTTTACACTCTCATAACCGAAACCTGTTGATTCGACAACCCCCGAAAATCTCGAATACCTCGACTACCAGGCCGAAACAAGACCCCCATTCTTCAACGTTCGCTCAAGTAGAAATACTTAGCTCTGTGAATAATTCTTCATTTCAGATATAAAGATAAGATTTCTTATTTGAAAGAGTTGAAGCTGTAAAGGAAAAGTTGTAATAAATCGAATAGAATAGAAAAAGTGGTTTTGTTATCAAGGAATATTCAGTGCCTACTAAGATACGAACGACCCAACAGTCCTCGGGGTATTCCGCGACCATTAGCAACGCAACACCTAGTCAACTACCGCGACTACTCGGTGTTCTCAAACGTACGATAGACCGTGAAGATGGAGTCGCTTCAGGAAAGTTAGAATGCTCTCGCAAGGCTACGCGGTTCGTTTGATGGCCTCCTGGACCATCCACGTGTTTCCACCGTGGATGACCGTTTACACCATCAGGTTTGGTGGCACATATTATATACCGGAGGAAGAAAACAGAAGAGGAGAAGGTTAAGAGACGAAGACGGACGAAGCCAAAGGCAGGGACAGAGAGCGGGAAAGAGAGCGAGAGAAGGCGAAAGAGGAAGAGAGAAGGACCCCGTTGCTTTCTTGGGCTCCGGCGTGCTTATTGCGTGATATTAGCCACGGTGGCTGCCGCCACTGCTGGGATAATCATAATCTCGAAAGGGGGACAAAACACAGGCCCCAAATCGCATAACGCTGAATTTTACGACTTCTGGCATAGAGGAGACGCGACCGGATGCAACGCGGCTTTTTATGCTCTCCTAACAGCCCCCGACTTGATATCACGCCCAGAGATGAACGGCTTTTCGAAACGCGTCTTTCCGACCGTCGTTGGATTCGCTTGTCGGATTCGCCGTCATTGAACTCCAATACGAAAGTGTCGACGCAGGAAGGTACTAAAAGAGAGAAGAACGTCAGTCTTGTAGAGTCGAGAATTAAGTTCGCGAAGAGAGATAGAAAAAATATATTAAAAATTGCCTTTTTAATCTGCTAACAAACGTTGTACAAGCCGTGTTCCGATATACACTGTTATTACTGAAAATCTATAGTTTGCGTTAACACATGCTTATGTACATCAAAACATGGCTATAAAAACTAGCTGATTATTATTTTAAAAAATTTAATACATTAGATATGTAAATGTGTGAAAAATTGGTCGAGCAAATTCTCACAATTTCTATG
>NW_017304438.1:4724441-4730399 GCF_001594115.1 Trachymyrmex septentrionalis | reverse complement strand
TACATCAAAACATGGCTATAAAAACTAGCTGATTATTATTTTAAAAAACTTAATACATTAGATATGTAAATGTGTGAAAAATTGGTCGAGCAAATTTTCACAATTTCTATGAAAATATAAATATATCTTGTTATGATCGAAAGTCGGGTCGCTTTTTGCTGTGATTTGGTGTATCTACGATATAAAACTAGCCAACACTTTCCGCTTGAAGTAATTATTCCGAGAATTCGATCTAATTTACGCGTTTGCATAGGCACACGATCGGGCCAGTGTGCGCTGGAGAGAGAGAGAGGGGGGGAGAGAGAGAGAGAAAGAGAGAGAGAGAGAGAACAGGCACCCAGCGGCGTTACATCGCGTTTCGCAATGCTGTATGAAATCAACGGCGAATGAGGCACTGAATGGAAGCGAATTGCGCGAGTCGAGTCAACGCGTTTCGAAGCGCACAGACTGCGTAATAGGGAGGATATTTTTTTCACGGAAGATACTGAATAGAAGGTTCCGCGACGATTTTTACCGTGGCATAAGTACGGTCTTGTAATCTCTGGGAAATTGAGATCGTGAGTCACTCACCGTAAGGTCGCTCCGCAACGGGTTCGCACGAATCTGCAACAAAAAGCATTCGCATTCGATTAGCCGTAGCTCTGCAACTCTGTAAGTGGGGCGATTAATTATTCGTATTTGGTATTAGCCGGCCTTTTGGGTCTCCCAGGCACCCGCTGCGATCAAGATAGAACATCGCATAATTTGTATTTCCATAGAGAGTGTATCGTGATTATTAATTACGTTTGATAAATGATATAATGTAAGACAGGATAAAATCAAACTGATATAAAGAAGAACTTGTGAAAATAACATTCTGGAATTAGTGTCTGAGAAAAAAAAAAAACTATTCATAGTAGCTTTGTCCCATCTTACGGTAGTAATACTCATCACAAATATAAACCCGATGATCTTATACGATACGTTGATACACGCGAAACTATCATCGTGGTTTCCAATTGTCATGATTTCGAATAATTATCTATTACTGTCGGCAGACAGTAATAACTCTATCTCTATCTCATTTCGCAAGGATCGTCCAGTCAACAAGGCTAAATACACGTGCATATCGAGGGAGCCTCGAGAGTCAAGAGCGAATTCACATCGAAGGAAACAATGTGTATTAAATTACACGCGTCACGTCGCATAGAGGAAGCCTCCGCGGATAATTTTGCAGTTGATTTTTAATTCTCATCCGCTCAATGACACAGGTTAGCGCTACGCACATCGGCAACGCTCGTTCATCCATGACGACTGTGTGCGCAATGCGATCGTGATTCATACCCGATATAATCGACGCAATCTCGACGCAATCGCGACGGTAGATCTATTCAAGCGAACCGGCTATCTTTTTTTTCCTTCTCGCTCGCATAATTTGCATACGTGCCGAGAGAACATTCCCGCGATAATTTATCCAATCCGCGAGTACCACCGTGAACCGATCGCCGTAAGTGATTTCTAACCGGCCGCCGAGAGAGTCGCGCTGTAATTCGCGCTGTAATGGGGAACTTACGTAACATCGGTAATCCTCACGCGCATCGCCCGCTAATGCGCCAAGCTGGCTAATAGCGTCGTCGGGTAGCCGTCTTGAGCCGGTGGGATCGGATCGGATCGGGACCTGGAGGCACGCGTCGTCGCGCCAGTACAGCCTATAGTGCGTAAAAGCGAGGAAGTTTTAAATGGTACCTCGGCGGCCGGGCCGGGCACCTGCTAAAGCCGGCGGGATCGGCTCGGCGGGAGCCGGTAAATGTCTCACTCACAAGGCGCGCTCGTACGCGGCTCTAATGGAAGCCGCTAGGTAGGTCATCGGCTGTCATAAACGCGCGCGCTCGTCCAAGTTTCCTCGACGGCGCGGAGCGTGTTAATAGCCTCATTAGATATCGCGTCGCAGTGGCGTACGTACCGTACCCGATCGCGATCGGTATCATTGAAATCTCCCACTCTGGTGGAATCCGGTTTTCATAATGATTTTGTCTCAACTCGATGGGAACTCGAAATAACTCTTAACTCCTTTCCTAATTCCGCATAAACAAGTTTTTCTGCCTAGTTATCGTTATGAGTAAATGATAGACTTCGTCTAACTAGATAACTAGACGGACAAATTTGTGTTTTATACAGTGGAATTGTAGGAAAGGAGTTTACAAAAGAATTACGAAAACCATGCAGTTCTAACTTGGCAGAGGTGTTGCCAATTCTATTATTATTATATTTTAAATATATTTGATTATAAAATCATAAACGCGTAATCATTAATTTCCGGCCGAAGTAAAGGATAAAGTAAATGAATGACGCGTGAAATGAGACGACGTATTTGCGTAATTATGTCATAACCGTTCTTCTAATGTCGTTCTTCATATAGGATACACCAGCATTATCTTTTTTCCTCTCAATTATGACATCGACTTCTACAGTCATTAGCCTCAACATTAGCGCCAATGGGACACGGTCTTCCCAGGCTGTCAACCATTCGAACATTGACCATATCAAATGTTGCTTAAGTTTGTTAATTAACCTCTCAACTCTCAACAAGCAAATTTAGTAACGTGTGACCGAACTATCGTTATTTTACGGAAATGCGATTTCTCTATATGCACAATTTTCGCATCTTATAACAACTGGAAATTGTTACATTGTTAAATCCATTTTATTACATGAAATAAGATGGTATATATTTGAAACATTTTTCGATCACAATTTAACTGTAATATTATTTTAATTTCAGTTTGTGATTGCGTTTCAAGTCCGACAGTACGCAGTTTACATAACTGAGGCGTGGTTTTCCATTTTCTGCTTAACTTGTGGTTTAATTTTAACCTCACTTAACTTGATAATAATTTAAAAATTGTCTTTCTCTAGCTATGATTAATCACAAAACTACTGATTTTGTGGTAACTTCAAAATTACTCACTACAAACAATGTTTAAATTGTCAGGTTAAATTTTATCACAAGTTATTCAGAAAATAAAAAAACCAAAATAAGAAAAGCCAAAAAACTTAAAAAAATGTATTAATAATTTACATGTAAAAATATTATTAAACACCCGAGAGCCTCGATCACATTGACCTTTTCCTTACTTATTTGATTGAAACATTTTTCTCGTAACTTTAATTACAAGCAAAATTACACTGGATTAAGTCAGCAGTGGAATTAAGATAACTTGCGATCTAGTAGATGGAGAACTTGGAAATAATTTACTGTTATTATATCTTTATACTAATAGACATTCTTGATGGGTACGACAATATTGCATTTACACGCACACGCTTATTTGCTAAAATAAGATGCACTCGATTTGCCTCATCTGCATCGACCATGCGCGTTCCTCATCCAGATAAGCAGCCAACAAAAATTCCAACCAATAAAACATCTCTCGCGACAGTCTTCCAAGAATCTCATCGTCGATATTAGAGTCAGCTAAGCAATGCCACGGCATTGAACGTGTTTAGTTTCATTAGTTATCATATATACGCACGCCTGCATTCGACAATGTGCACATCTCCGACGACACCCGGCCGCGATCGAATGCGCAGATTACATTCAATGGGACGAAACGTCCTGCATCTGAAATTCCGTAGAACCTGTCGATACCCTGCATCATTGACAGTCGCGAATGAGAAAAGAAAGAAAAAGAAAAAATACTCCACACCCGTCCATTTATCCGTCGTTAATCGGCGATCACGACGTCGTATTCTAATATTTTCCATGAAGCGTCGCGCGCCATCACGAATTCTGATTGAGCTGTGACCGGGTGCGTGTATCGGGCCCCAAAGGTGCCAACGGGGTCGAGAGCGATGGTCGATAAATATTAAACGACTTTCCACCTGTCGCGTCGTCATCGTTGCGGCGGAGGGACAGGGGAGGCACTTCCGAGAGGGAGATGACTGAATGTTAATTAGCGAGGCGTGACAAGTGTTAAGTAATCCATCCATCTACCTATACGTCAGGAGGGAGGAGCTTGCCTAACGTTCAGTAATTAACGCGACACTTGGAGCCCGGCCACGCACCATTGCCACGAAACATGGCTCGTTCTTCCGAACGGCCGCGCGCAATTAACCGACGATTTAACAGCTAACTTCGAGCAGGTGGGAGACGAACCGGATGTTAAAATGAACTCATTGCCGCTTTATGAAAATATGATTGAATTCAATCTGAAATACGTATATATAATAACCAGACTATTATTTGGGGATATATAAAGGATTCATAATTTTGACTAAAATATTTTGATTACTGTAATGTACACGTATTGGTCGAGTGCATTTTAATGAAAATAAAGAACATTCGGTTGAAATATACACGCAAAATCATTTTTTTCCATTGATCTGAAATCATAAGTTCGTAGATACAATCATTGCCGAGTTTTTCCAGCAGTACTATTTCAGCAATACTAAACTTAACCAATACTAAACTTAACTGATTGAGTTTTATCAACATGTATGTTACAACATGTATGTTATCAATTCAAACATTCATCGATAGTAACTTCTGTACATTATCGACAATAGCCTTCATCAATATTTTCATTTATACACACCCAGAGAAAAGGCAGCTTCGATTTAAAGAAATGTTCTTTTCTGTATGGTTAAAAAAAATTTCCTTTAAAAAACAATGTTTAAATCAAAGAAATTTTTTTCTTTAACCGTATAGCAAAGAAAATTTCTTTAAATCGAAGCAAGCATTTTCTTTGGATGCATATATAACTAATATATTATTTTCGTATACTCGAGAATATTAATATTGTTTAATGTACGTTAATATATTTCACGCAATTCTTTCTTGGTCTTTTATAACATAAAAACTGGATTGTATTAACTATGTATAAAGGTACATTTATTAAATATTGTAGAAAAATTTGACATATTAAATACATGTATAATAATCATGTTTGCGTATTTATATATTAATCGGACAAGTAATATATTTGTCATTTTTATAAAAACATAATTTCCTGTAGAAATTTATATTCAAATCGTGAAAAACTTTTTTCATAAGATAGAGCATATATATATGGATTAAACTAATTAATAAAGTCAATAATCTCAATGTAATCTAAAATTCTCATGCCTATAATCATTCTTGTGGTCTAATTTAAAAAAAATTAACGAACTGTCTGATTAAATTGGCACACGTTGTATTAGTGCGAAGTATATGTTCGCATATAAATGTCATAACGCGGACTCTCGGCTTCGTACCGTGTCCATAATGAAACCGGTCGCCGTGACGCGTCGACTTGTATTAATTAGAACGCCGGATTCGATGCCGGCCACAGATAAACGAGCGGTGCAACATTACAATGTTACCAAACAATGCCGCCGTTGGCCCGGTGTCTCGACGTCGCGGTACAGCGACGTCGATATCTGCATTAAAGGAACATTTACATCTCGGAGAACCGAGTCGGAGAGCTCGGGCCCGCATCCGCGACCGGTCAAATCGCCGAATCATAGTCGAGCCCGATCCTGGCTTGTCGATTAGATGTATCAGTGTAATTAACAACAAACAATGGCCGCGAGAGACGCACGGGCTCGATATCGTGTATTAATCGATTACCCTCTCCGGTCAGGCCCCGGAGATATGCGCCGGGCCCGGCTGTTAATCATCACCGCGGGTGCGTTTGTACCACCGACGTCCGTCCTTTTTTTCCGTTCTCATCGTGAGAGAGAAAGACCACTGAGTCTGAATGTACACGTATGTACGTAGCCCTGAGGACTCTTCCGTTAACTACCTCCGTAACACGTCATTCACCTCTCCCCACCCGCGCACGAAATAGCAGAAACAGCGTAACAATCTCGTTTGCCCGATGCGAATTCCACTTCTCATGGCGACATATCGCGCGACCATCTATCGATTAACCGATTACTTGCACTATTCGACGAGTGGCGAGTTACAAGGCGTCTCATACCTCATACTTATAAAACGCG
>NW_017304438.1:4722427-4724341 GCF_001594115.1 Trachymyrmex septentrionalis | reverse complement strand
GATTACTTGCACTATTCGACGAGTGGCGAGTTACAGGGCGTCTCATACTTATAAAACGCCCAGATCCGCTATACGAAAGCGCACATACAGCATTCGAAAGTACTTAAATATTTGGCTTGTGTCGCTAAGTATCGATATCTTTAAGTTACTCATATTAATATATTTGTTTTGTTTTTTTAATGTTAATAATAAAAAAAGCTTGTTCCTCTATACACATAAAAATTTAAAATATCTTCTATTCTCTCTAAATTTCTTGGAATGAAATCTCACTACAAAAGAGTTAAATACCGCCACTATTGAAGAAGAGTGAAAAATTCCCACTCTTGAATAAGAATCGCAAATTTCACTCTTTCAGAGAGGAGATTCATTCCAAAAGAAAAAAATCTCACTTCTTTCTTTGAGTATATCTCATTCCAAAAATATGAAATCTCACTCCAAAAAAAAAAAGAGTGAAAATCTGCCATTCTTATACAAAAGTACAAATTTTTCATTCTTTTTCAATAATAACGTATGTAATGTAGTGAAATATCTTACAGTTTTTTTAACTCTTTTGGAGTGAGATATCTATTCCAAGAAATTTAGAGTACATAGAGAGTAATAGAATTAAATTTATATTGTAATAAATTACAAAAGTTAAATATTATTAGAAATTAAAGCATTATAAAATATTATTAAAAATTATAAGTTTTGTAAAATAAATAAATAAAATAATAAATATAACGTAAAAGGAAAGCAATTGCTCTTTTGTACTCGATATTATAATATGAACCCATACATTTCTCGCTAAACTAGGTCGTGAGAGACGTGAGAAGCCTAAATTCGATACCGTTAAAGGAACAGAGAAATATCTATGCCGAATATCAATACTTCTCGTAAGCGAAATATCGATCATCGCACACTTGCGTGTGCCTCGAAATGCTCACGCGTATGATAGAGATAAAGAGTAACGAGAGGATTATTTCGCGATGCCCCTCAGCAGTGCGCTAGAGATCGGAATCATTAGCGATTATCGATGACCATCAATGTGGAACAGTTTGCGAGCTATCATCAATTAGAGTTAAATAATAGTCCGCGGTGTCCATCCGTTAGCTCATTCGCCGCCAACTCTACTTCCGGGAGCATCGACTACTCTTTTCCGTGACTTATTGCGGTTACTTCGAGGCCAGCGTCTATTCTCTCACTGGATAATGGGAAAGTCTCGTTTCGGCGATCTTGTATATCGTATTTTCCTCCACCGAGCAAATATGTCGCCACACTATTAAGCATTGTGAATAATTTGCGATGCGGATATTCATTTGAATGAAAGAGCTTCGAGAAAATTGCAAATTTCGCATTAACAAACATAAATGCGATATGCTTAAATAAGGAAAATACGTTTTATATTAGAAAATTTGTACTTAATAAAAATATAACATGTATTAAATTACATCTTGAACCGCACAAATACAATATTAATTATAACAAACGAAAAAAAACAAATGATTAACTCAGGGAAATCTGTTAACTATTCTTTCACGTATGATGGTAGCAACGTACACGAAACACGTGTTCTTCTGTATCTGACCGTAGCGAATAGAGAATGTCCAACCAACGCGCGTCGGTCTTCACGATTCCGTTCACGGTATGCTTTACAGCACGAATCGACAAGATCATTTGATCGGTCACGTACGATTCTACGATTAGCCAGACGAGAGGCATCATTCGACCAGTTTGCTGAACAGTTAAAAGCAAAAGCAACGCGCTTCGTAATTTATATGTAATTTACGACACTAATCAACAAGAAATATAATCTTATTACCAGTAGGCAGATTTTATCTTGCGCTTTTCCATATATCGCCCTACATTTAATTATGTGCGTTTCTATTATACGTAGATAAATTTAAACAGACAGCTTTAATATTATTAAACCGGCGA
>NW_017304438.1:4721182-4722327 GCF_001594115.1 Trachymyrmex septentrionalis | reverse complement strand
CTATTATACGTAGATAAATTTAAACAGACAGCTTTAATATTATTAAACGGATCGATCAGCTTTTAAATGATTAATATTAAATCATCTCGGCTAGAGCAATATTTGACCGGAGGACGAAATCGTCGCGAATTCGTTCATTTATAGACACACGAAACACGAAACTCGCGGCAAGTATGAGGCACTTCCGCCGCGGTTCTAAGGACAGAAGAGTGCCAACTATCAGACCCGCCCCCGGCTAACAATCCGTCACTGTATCCTTCTCTGTCTAGCGACGATTCCGGACGTCACGGAAGCTCAACATGAGCGAGCGAGTGAATCACTGTGCCGATGGATGGAGCACGTGGGACAAAAGATGAGATTTAATGCATGCGTGCGTACGAGAGAAAGAGACGGATGATCGCTGAGAAAGGTAATCAACGAGCGGGAGTGAGAAAGACGAGGGAAAAAGAGAGAAGGAAAACACGAGAGAGAGAGAGAGAGAGAGAGAGAGAGAGAATCGAAAGGAAGAGACGAAGAAAGGACGAGACGAGCGGGCGAAGAGTGGAGATGAGGTCTCGGTAGTAAAGTCAACGGTTGCCGCCCCGACAAAAAACTCAAATTGATCAAAATGAGAGTTACGTGGGCAAAAAAGTAAGCGACCGCGGTGGTAGGCACGCATTTCGTGCCGAGAGAGAGTTTAGGTAGCGAGGGCTTTGAGAGAACGTCGAAGAGAGAGAGGTTGAACAATGGGGCCCGCCTGCTTCGGACGCGAACAAAAGCTTGAACGACGGCCGATCATGAGACACGGCGATCCGCGAAACGCCGCGACTTCCTCTCCCGGCGGAGAGGGACACGCCGCGCGGAAGTAGTAATCATTATCGCGCCGGTTTATGCGCGCAATGGTAAAACTTTACGATCGTGTTCGCAGCGACTCGTAAACTGCCAGCCAAACCACCAAAGTCGGATCTTGTGCGCGCGCGTTGCAGCATTTTTATCCCCGTCGAATCGGGCCCTCCTTTACGTGGGGGGCCCCCGTTTGTAGCATCTCTGAACCTCTTACCGCCGTTTTTACTAATACACTGTCATCTTTGCTGTCGTTCCTTAGATTGGATCGGCTCTCTCCGACAATTACGCTGTCAAAGTTGCATACCGAAAATCGTTAATCT
>NW_017304438.1:4713861-4721082 GCF_001594115.1 Trachymyrmex septentrionalis | reverse complement strand
ATTGGATCGGCTCTCTCCGACAATTACGCTGTCAAAGTTGCATACCGATAGCGAAAATCGTTAATCCAAATTCAATCTTGAGTATGAGATGAGAAGAAGAAAACAGTATAAATGTGCTGGCCAAACCTAATCAGATTAGGAATATAAAAAAAAGAATATTACTCCGTAAGAATGTATTAGCTCGCATTTCACGATGACAAGCAGTATCGATCCTAGTCGTCACAATATTTAAATCCATCGGATAATACAGATTTATCCACTCTATTTTTGATTCCAATTTTTTAATACTACTTCATAAATTTGTTAAAATTTATTTTATGATAAATTCAAACTTTCTCTTTTACTTTTTCTATTTTAGGTGTAAGTAAAAGTCGATGAGAGGATATCAACACACTAAAGTGACGCAAATTGCCTCGTCCGAACCTTGCGCGTTTAGAAGACGTCGTGGCCACTTGGGTGTTCACATCGACAAAAAGTCGTGTTCTTAGGATTAATTTCCTCTCTGTTGCGCGAGAAGCCGCGGTAATTCACGGCGCAATGAGAACGAACGCGAACGAAAAAAGGATGTACGCGGTTTTCCTGCATCGCGCAAATCGGCGAACGGTCCTAACCGCGCCTCCTTAACGGGCGGAAGTTTACGATACTTCGCGGAAGTCGACGATCGATAAATCGATATTAAGATCCAGTAGACTCTCGTTGTTGACGATAGTTACAACTGGGGTCAAGCATCGAGAAAAAAGAAAGAAAAAACCGATCGAGAACAGCGGCCAAGAGCCCGTTTGACTATTACGACACCGAATAAATTGGCGGCGGAATCTATAATACAATATGATTATTTCAGACAATATTTTCAGAACTACGCGGAAAGAAATGTTGTTTTCTGCATTTTAGATTTGTACACAATAGAAATTTTATGGACAAATTTGCTCATGCAATTGCAAAATTCTATGCCACGCTGAACACCGAAAGTCATTTTAATAGCATTAATTAATGTTGATTCGCTCTCTCCTCTCTCCCTCTTTCTCTCTCTCCCTCTCCCTCCCTCCCTCTCTCTCTCTCTCTCTCCCCCTTTAACATTGATTTTTTATTAAGCTGATCAAAATCAAATTAATAATATTAGGTCATTTGTTCATTTTAATTCGATAATAAAACAATGTATTATACAATGTCAAAATAATGTAATAATATCTTATGAAAAGAGTTACATATTTAACAAAAAAACATTATCACAAATATATAATCAACCGTTTTAATTTCTATATAAAATATGAGAATAGATTTATGAATGAAATATGTTAAAGATTAATGTACGAATCACAAAAAAGTATTCCAAGCATCTTTTCGTTATTTTTTCATTGTTCTGTGTAAGTTATTCTTTTTCGCGAAAATTCTACATAATTACCCACTTTGGAATATTCTATTCTTAACTATTCTCACTCATAATGTACGCACGCAATTATGAATCACCCACATAGAATTCATACCATCTAACAGATGAACGTAAATGCCATGAAACTTCGCGGGAAGCTAAACACCGATTTTTGTTATCACTCTAAAAGGATTAATCAAGAGTCACCATTTGATTATTTTTACGTAAATAATTAACTAAGATTTTTTTACATCCCACTTAAAATCATTATTATTAATATTAATCATTTTCATTATTATTAATGTATTGTATATTATTGTCTGTTTTCTATTTTATTAATATTTGGGAACATTGTAGATACGAATTTAATCAAAATTTTCTGAAAAAAGTACGCAGAGATCAAACAAAATATTAAACAAGAATATTAAGTAGTTTATTATAATAACATTTCCAAAAAATAAATATTTGAATTAAAATAAGGCTTTTTTTATTTGCAGGTTTTCATTGGAATATTTGAAGGTAAAAAATATTTAAAAAAGAAAATGTGTTAAACAATATCCAGAGAGAAAACAATGTTTCATAACGATTCATATTTTTTCACCACTGGAATATAAAAACACATTCTAGTGGCTTTTCTCGAGCAATTAAGAGATACCAATAACAATATCATTAATTAATTTGAAGTGTCGCTCAATTAATCAGATAATTCTCGCACAAGTAAATAAGAAAATATGTATTTACTACATTGTTTTATCAATGCAGTTTTCTTGTTTAATGAATAAACAAGCAATCAGAAATTATCGAAATTAAAACGACCACATATTTGTGCTCAAATCGCAAAAGTGGAAAATTCGAAACGCGGCACAATTTGACCCTTGCTCTCGATAAGCTAACGACTGCAAACTCGCACTCGGAGCAATTAAAAAGAAAGAAGAAAGAGAATGTCGGAATGAAATCACCGATGAACTCACCGTGATGAAGTCGTACGGACGATTAAGAAGTCACCGAAGAGACACGTGCAAGTGGACCTTAAAATATGGTTGCTTACGAGGCTGCGAGGGTTAATTACTTCTGTCTTTCTCTGTACGCGCCCGGTACAATAATATATTAACGCGTTTAGGCACGGCCAGTTAATCCCGAGGAACTGCTCAACGCGCCGTTAAGCACGCTTGACTCGTTAAGTCGCCTAATATGTACCATCACATATACGTGAGATATCCTTAAATGTGATCATCGCCCAGAGGAACGTCCTCGCGTTTCGTGCGCTCGCACCATTGTAATTACTGAGTTTGTTCTCTTCGAATATAATTAACATTCGATTTTCCGTGACAATTACGTGCCGTTAGCGATCGTTAGTTGTGATTGGAAGTTATTCATCTCGTGTGAGTTTCTTTTTTTTTCGTGTAAGTGTATAAACCTTAAATACATTTAGCTCTCGTTTACAGATACATATAATTAGGCACAATGTAATCGTAAGTGTGAAAGAATATAAGTACCTTTAATCGCTCGCGTTTTACTTATCCGCATGATTAAAGTTATAACATGACCGATTTTAGAACGCTGATCCGTATCATTTACAGGTAGATCGCTTGTAAATATAGTTGGCTCGAGATATCGTGGCTAAGTCAGATAATTGTAGGAGATAATGTCTTGACTGTAATAATTTAAACATATGACGTAATGTACAAAAACAGGAAATTATTTTTAAATTAGATTGAATGAAAAAGATGTTTCGAATAATGATTGTTTTTAAAAGCACGTGATCTCTTTTCAATAAAACATAATTTTTATAAGAAGGGTAATATTAAAAAATAATAATATATCTTAGATTAGTCTCCTTCCCGAAAAAATATTCCATATTTTAAGCAATTTTTATATATAAAAATATCGTGTATGATAAATAAAGTAATCTATCCTTAGTCACGCGTAGTCGTTTTTATCACACGATGAGATCGTTCCGGAAGCGCAACTCGATTTGCCTTTTCGTTGGTATTTGCATGTATGGAAATAATTCCCATGATTCGCCGGAAACATATCAGATAAGAGACTGGTGGTTTTATCCCGGTCACATTAGCGGACTAATTAAAGCACCGTAAACAATGGTCGACTTGAAAGGGTTTGGTCTTGTCAGAACATCGAAAACATGCGTGAGTAGGTTTACATATAAATATATTATATATGAATCTATGAAATATCTTAGAATTAAAGAAGTTCCTCTATTAAATAAACAGAAAAAAGAATTCATTTTTTTCCAACACGTTAATAACACATCGATTAGAAAATTAGAGTTAAAATAATTAGAAGTATATATATATATATTTAAATTAAAGATATTAGTAAAATCTTATCTATTAATCGGTTTGTTTTTTTTTCTTCTCAAGCGCATTTTTTTATTCTAAGATAACTTTCATTCAAAATTTATCTGCCGCGTGATTTAAGTTACAATTGAAAACATGGCGTTCTTATTCTTATAGAAAGAGAACGTCATTTTTATAAAGAAAAAATTTATATCCATATTGGGATATTTTATGTTCAATACTTTTTATGTAATCTTAAAATATACGTACATTAAGCCAATCAATGAGCATTTAGATCATTATAGAGAAATTATGTTCATACTGAATGTATGTGTAGTTAAGTATACATGTACGATACTGTAGTAACCGTGTCTACATATACATATTGCCTTTGTAAGGATTAAAAGCTTACAATTAGTTAAAGGTACATTTAAAAAATCAGGTCATGCGTGACGCAGACATATTGCCAATTAATAAGAATGTTTTACTCGCTAATAAATATGCATTCTCATCGTATAATAACGGCTGACAAAGGTGTCGACATGCATGTGCTGCCATTATCACTAACCGATGGCGATGGATAAATAAACGCATCCGTACAACTTTCATTACAAAGTATAATGTATATAAAGTTGTAACTATATAAAAATGTTTTGCAATATATTTTAGTTAGATACATGTATATTTATCCAATCCCATTTAATATTTTTCTCAAAATATATTATATACGGACCGTTCAAAAAACTTAATGAGGACAAAGATTTTCAGATTAATAGTTAACTCATCATCGCTTTTTATTTGCAACATCATGTAAAAACAAAGCGATAGAGGTTTTTAAACAAATTGCGTATGGATTTGGCAATTGGATCGTGACCATGATGGAGTGCATTGATTCGTACAACGCGGCTAATTGATTACACATTTTGTTAGATGAGCTAATTTGTGCTTACACTGCAATTATACTGGCAAGAGATCAAGAATCTTTGTATTATTATGATCGGTAAATCGGTAAGGTCGTACGATATTTACTAATAGCGATTGCCTCGTTTCAAATTGGAGCGCCACATGGGATAGTATGATTAATTAATAGTGATGCGTTTAACTGAATGACGAATTTGAGTCTCTATCTAGATAACGCTGACAAGGGTGTAAGATCATTCTCATGGCCGCGATCGTGCCCGCGACTCGCGTTCCATCAATCTTCGTAGCGGCTGCGCGAGTTAACGTGACGATATCTCTGCTCGTAACTTTGCTGCAAATTTGTACGCGTTGCATGACGACAGGCGATTTATTAACTACAACGAAAACAGTTTAAAAACCTTGAGTGCAGGCCCATAAAAATTCATGACGATCCTTTCCGGAAGACCAAAATTAGCAATAAACTGAAATTAAGAATGATGATTGTGATATATTTAAAGTGGCACGATAATAATTAAATATTCTCGTATATTAAAAAAAAAACTTATTAGATTATTAGAGGATACATAAGAATTTTTTCTTGCTCCTCTATTCCTTAGATCGTTCAGATACGTCAGATGAAAGAAAGATAGCTTTTTACATCCATTTTTCAACACCTGCTTTCATAAGAACTTCGTGCATAACCATTAGAAGTATTTTAATATAATTAAACGCAGCGTATTTAGTTGAAACCGCATCCGAGAGAGCGTCATAAATGCTATAATAGTTTGTATATAAGGGGAGATAATCTGAATATTTAAAATCGTTTGCATATTATAATCAGTACATTATAAATAGAATAATAAAAAAAAAATAGGCGTGAAAAAACCTGATTATCTCTTCTCTCGCCTGACTCCTTTTATGAAACTAGGAATTAATGATAAAATTATTGCAGGTACATCGAGAAAGAAATTAATGTTATAGTTAAAGTAGTCTAATAAGTTAGTGTTATTATTAAAAAATTATAAGCTTTTAAGTTAATAACAGTGTTAAATGGAATACAAATATTATTCATATAATACATGCAACTATTTTCTTCTTTTCAGAAATAATTTATGATATTTCATTTTAAAAATCTCAAATACCGTAATTAACGGACATTTAATAAATTAGCTACACAATTCTAAAAGAGACTATTATGACTAACAAATGTATTTTGAAGTTTAGCCGACACAGCCAACAGGTCTGTGATTCTGATTATTCATTATTTAGGGAACGGTCGACGCGCGGCTGCGTCGAATTAGCATACGTTGCATAAACTACGAAATAACATGACCATACACGCACGCACGTACGCACGCACGCACGCATCACACGCAATGGCACGAGAGGCGAGACAAGCACAATTCATGCGACGAGGACAGGACGAAGTATGCAGTTTCTCTCTATGTGGTGAGACATTAACGTTGTGCTTTATCGAAGCCGCTCATCATCGGCACATCCGGATTCAAATTACGCCTTGTTTATATGCTTATGTTTATTTATCTAGTTATTAAAATTACATTAAGCGTCTCCTAACTAATTATGTCGCTCGTGAAACGAAGCCTTCGAGGAACACGAGATGTAGGTCCGGAAGAGGTTATTAGGCTCGACGTGAAGAAAAAAAAACGAGACGGCACAAAGAAAGCAGATCCGAAGGAATCACGAAACGATCCCGAGGACAGATTAGTTTCTTTGAGCGGGGCAATGATCTCTTCCTCGTTTCGTTGCTACGGCATACGGCATTGATAATAATTGAATACATTAATCTTGTTCTTTGTTTGAAATCGCCTTAAAAAATACCACACTTTTTTTATCAAGAAATAATTTCACGATTAATTATCGCAATGTTGATGGATCGGTTATTGTAATTGAAGAAATATGTAATTTTTTTCACATAATTTCCAGAATGAATTATTATCCGTGAATACGGCAGCAGAATGCTGCAAATTATCGCGACGTCCGAAGACTGTGCATCGTCATGCGACTCGTGAAATCATAGTGCTTTCCCGAGATCTGGCGGCGATGAACGAAGGCGTCCATGGTTCTCATTTACCATCATCATTACCATTATACAAGCTCCATGACGATGTTACGTGGTTTAATTTGAATACATGAGGCAGGAAGCGGCAAGTAGCCACGGGGACGTGTGTCGGCATTAGGCACGCATGTTCCTGTGTACACTGTCATTATCTTTACTTAAAACGACCCATCCCGGTCTCTGACTATGTTACTATCACCCTGTTGCTGACTCATATAATAATAGTGCGAAATTTAAAACGACCTCCCGCGCGTCTTCTTCCAGAGATCATTAGATAGCATTACGTTCCCAATAAAATTTTACTCCGAATAAATGTAACAATCGTCAAAATTAAAAGATGAACTGTACGCACACTGAGCAAAAAGTTTTTGATATTGCGACTATAATTGCACGAATTATTAGAAGTTTCATTTTTACAGTTATTACTATTATAATTATTACTTTTTAGTTTCATTTTTATAGTTATTACTGCTATAATATTAACAATAATAATTATATTGCAGTTTAATAAATATAAGTCAAAAAGAATATACGGTTGTCTCCGAAAAGGACTGTAATTTTAATTGTTTTTGAAGATA
>NW_017304438.1:4709135-4713761 GCF_001594115.1 Trachymyrmex septentrionalis | reverse complement strand
ATCGGTCTAACAATTCGGTTCCTCGTTACGTTCACCCCCTCAACTCGGCATGCGCGCGGAGTTTGGACGTAACATAGTAATAACTGTAAAAATGGAGTTCATAATCATAATATATTTTAACATGAAATTAGTCACAAATACCAAAAACTTTTTTCTCACAGCAACACTTTCTCATAGCCTAAGCGTTATGATTTTTATTGAACCCAACACTAAAAACTGGTAATTAAATTGAAAATAGGAAGTATTTCTGAACATTAATTGAAAATATGGAGATATTTTCAATATTTATATGAATATAATGAAGATTTGAATATCCATGTAACTACCTACAAACAACAGCAAGTTACAGATCATATTGAGTACAGTTATCTTAATAGTTATTGTAAGACAGTAGATATACTCATTATGTTAATTTTCTTCAAATTTAACATTTTTCACATCTTCTATTTATTTTCTAAAATTAATATTAACATTTAAAATTTACGTGCATTATTAGACTTATACATTAACATGGATTACTTTGCTAAATCAAATGGCTAGAAACAACAATGAAATTATAAAGAAACAATGAGAATAAAAATACTTTGATAATGACAGAACAACAAGTCATTAGTAAAATGCAAATTATACATAAAATATGCACCTATAATAAAATTATATGCAAGTGCAATAGAATGCGAAATCACAGATACAGTTATACTGTTGCATAAAAAAATTCCCTCAATCCCGTTTAAATCGCAAATCGATGCATGCATTATGCGATAAATATGCACCGATAAATCGTCCATTCATCTTATTGCACGTAAAATCTCACTTTGATTATTCAAATTATATATTAATCGCGCAAAAGCATCTCACGAGACAATGACGCAATTAAAATGCCGTCGATGCGTGCCGGATTCTTAGATGCCAATTAATTTACGCACGCGTTTTTACACAATGTTGCTCGCGAATTATGCAGATTTTACTCAACGTACAGAGAAAAGTCGGAAGATTTCCACGCAAAGAATCGCGTCGAATTAAATGCGTTGGTGGATACATAAGTGAGAATATAAATTTTATCTTGTTGAAACTATTATTGTAATTTTATATTCGTCGAATAACGCAACTCTAAGTTTAAATCCTTAATTGGCTTTGATATGCTTAACGCGTCTAATTTAGCCGATCAAATCGACGATATTATGATTATCTGTACCGAAATTTACTGAACAGAAAAAGAACAATTTGCATACGAACATATGGCATGCGAACCGTATGAAATTCTAAGCGGCATGCAGGTCGAAATTGCAGCAGGATGCGGGAACCGCAATGACTGGCCAAGTAATTTAAGCAAGCTGAATGTCGGTTTAAATGGGCTTATCGGCATGATATTCTCGTATTTTTCAAAAGCATGTTTGATCGGTTCTTTTATGAGCCTCAATTGTATAACATTCGGTAGAAACGGTCTCTTTGTAATCGTAATATTTTGAAAGGTAAATTAGTCTGCCCCATAGTCAGTCAATCACAAATTTAGAATAAATAGGCATCGTGAATCATTTTCAATGTAACAACCAAATAAAAAGATGTAGTAAAAGGAATATTGCATGGAAAGAACGATTTTGCTGAAGTATCTAAAAATTTAGTTGGATAAAGATCTGAAAATAATTTTGTTGAACTATCAAAATAATTACGCAGAAATCTCAAGCATAATAAGCAACGCTGCAAGAAGTTTTGACTATCTAAGTTTTGACTATTGATTCTAATCACCAGCTTGAGTATCCTACACAATTATTTTGATCTGTATCTAAACTTTTAGGTACTTCAGCAAAACCTTTCCGTATATGTCTATCTATCGTAATCTCTCCCTCTCTGTTTCCTTTCTCCCCCTCCCCTCTCTCTCTCCTCCTCACCCCTCTTGCAGTAATTTTATTTTTATTTCCTTCAGCCATCTCTTGTAAATTTCGCTGTCTTAACTGTTACTTCAGTTTAAGAAATTCTATAATACGTAACTTCATTCACACGATTGCAAAGTTTCGTAAATGAGAGGAAGACACGGAGAAAGAGAGAAAGGGAGAGAGAATGAGAATCGATTATCCTCGGATTTTCGTAAGTCGCGAAGAATCCATAATGACGTGGACCGAGTACTTTCACAATCCTATCGGAATCCGGCAATCGACGTTCTCGCGTGTCGTCCTTACATTCCTTGCCGATGATCCAGAACGATCCGACTTCCCGTGGGGTAAATCACAGAAGCTGGCGCAATCTGCGCGTGTATTATTCTGATTCACGCATCTCTCAGCTACCGCACATATCGTACAATGCACGACGGTGCATCGTGCAAATCGCACGAGTCATAATCGATAATCGTGAGAGAAGCCATTTTCCGTTCGATCAATCCGATGCATATTGAGGTGAGTAACGTCGTTATTTCATTACTTTTGCTGGGATCCTCGCGACGAAGGACATGCATCGCGTTCCCTTTTGCAGAATTTCCTCTTATAACGATTCTAACTACGGCTCACCGTTTCTCGTTAACATTTCTAACATTTCAAGATGGACACTTTGTCACGCGTTTTCAGTCCGAGACGGTCGATTTTGTCGGAGGAATAAATTCACTCGAGAGAAGACGAATCAACAAGATCGCGGGATTGTGCAGCTTGTCCTTTTAACTCGTATAGCGTGCCGCTGCTTCAACTTAGAATCGTCTGCCAATCGTCCGCGACGGTGAATTAGCATACGCAACCGCCAAATACGGTATGGCTCAGTAACGGTGTACGCCGACAAATGCAATGAATATGGTGATTTCCATCATTTATCCAGCTTGCTAGGTGCAAACGCATCTGCCGTGATCCTTGGATCGAGACGCAACGCGCGTACACGTCACGATCTGTTGAGAAACATTATTGAAATTGATTCGTAAAAAGAACATTTTATTCTTAAAATTCAGATAAAAAGCGACATCAATAACGGACTTTATTTAAATATATTGACTTTCTTTGTTACTTTAATTTTAGTAAACCAATCAATCTAAAAATATGTAAAAAATATAATTATAAAATATTTTTCTACGGATTTTTTACACTCTATTATTTCATAATTATTAAAGACTCAATTTTGTATATTATATTTAGTACTACTGTATAAATTTTAGTATTACAAATTACATTATAAAGAAATTCTTGTTTTTTGTAATCAACATTACAAAAAAATGCCTAAAATTCAGATAAAAGGTGAAATTTTTGTAGTTATATTATCTGAATTTTCGGACAGAATATTATCTGAATTTTTAAGCATATCTAAATGTCATCATACCCAAAAGCCATGTCTAAATATTTAGGCATTAAGATCAGAGATATCCAGACAACTATAGGCAGAAATTCAGAAAAATGTAGCTAGAAGAAAGACACTATGATTCATTTCAGATAATATAGTACAACTACGGTTAAAAACTCGGACAATATTCTGTCCGAAAATTCAGGTAATGTAACTGTAGAAATCTTCAGTTTTTATCTGAATTTTTTAGGCAATTTTTTTACTGTGAAATCTGTGCAGGAAAAGAATGATTTTGCTAAAGTATCTAAAAATTTAACTAGACACATATCTGAAAATAATTTTGTACGATTAGTAAAATAATTACGTACGAATATGAAAAACGATGAGCCACGCTGCAATCAGTTTGTGAACCTACATAATTATTCTGAGTATCCAACAAAATTATTTTCAGATCCGTGCGTAGCTAAATTTTTAGATATTTCAACAAAATTGTCCTTTCTGTATATCAAAGACAAAATTTAAATTTTCGTTCCCACAGAAGACAGATCTTGAATTTTATCAAATTTTATCAAGCAGCACATTTTAAGAAATCTATAACTATATGCGATAAACATCGCGCCTCATAATTTTCAACTACAAACAGCTAGGTAATCTTTGAATACGAGTACGTGTGAACACGAAGTTTAAAACTACAGAGCGTGTGTAGTGTCTCTACGTGTCGGTACAGCCTGCTTGGCGCATTATCTCGCTATGCAGCGTACGTGCCATGATAGGTTTCATTATGAGAAGTACGTTTCCTTTTCCGAGAGACGGCAAGGTCGTCCGTGCACCTCTACTCGAGCTCTTGACGAGCGGCCGCATCCGTCCAGCACATCCGTCATCGACGCGAGAGATCGTATCGATCGCCCCGCGGAACGTAGTAACGATGCGAGTCATAATTTGCATGTCGCGTCCAGCATTGCGTTGTAACGAAGAGTTATGGTGCGGCATATCGGTAAAACGCGGGACAGGGATTAGTGGTGATTACGATCGCATCGAGTTGCGAGCGAGACGTATCCATCGACGCCACATTCGCCTGTCCATCGTGCAACATTGTTATTTTTTTACCAGTACGGCTCTGAACACGCGAAAAAATATTGAGATATCACAAATTTTTTCTCAATATTGGAATTGGGAGTTTTTTTAAATTAAAATATATTTTGTTAATCTATTGACCTTAAATACAAAGTATCTTGTATCGTGTCGAAGACAAAAAATTGAGTTATCACAAGTTTCTTGATTTTCTTAATTTATTAATATATTTTTTGTTACTCTACTAATCTTTAATAAAGCTCTTGATAGTTAAATCTCAAGATGCAACCTTATTATTTGTAT
>NW_017304438.1:4672784-4709035 GCF_001594115.1 Trachymyrmex septentrionalis | reverse complement strand
ACTCTACTAATCTTTAATAAAGCTCTTGATAGTTAAATCTCAAGATGCCTTATTATTTGTACTCGCATTACTTTGAATAAAATATTACTTACTGGTATCACTTCAAATTGAAAATAAGATTTATCTTGAAAACTTCGGTTTTTTTCCCCAACATTTTGGATGAAGAAAGAGTTCATAAATAAAAATTGGAGATGTAGATTTAAGATATCTTACATACGCAGAAAAAAATCTCGATATTCCTAGGCCTAAAATAAGGCGAGAAAGTCTGGCGCGTGTCACGTCGCACGAGTGATTTGTCGTCGCGTGTACATGAACACACCCGGCTGTCCCGCACACGTGCACGTATCACACCGCACGCGTGTCGCGCTAGGGCCGAAATGCATCTTCAGCAAGGGTTAGAAAGCCTACAGGTTTCGCGTATCCTAGAAAAGGAGCGCTAAACGACGATGAAAGAGAAAGGGAGAAAGGAGACGCAAAGCGAAGAAAGAGAGAGAGTAGCCACGTGACCCTTGCACAGGTCCTTCTCGACAGAATCTCAACTCCCGACCCAACCTGACCTATCCAAGGTGAGATTTATCCATTGACTTTACCTGGGCTCTTCCTATAGATACCTTCCTTACTACCTCTGCCTACCTACTAAGAATCCCCGCACTGCTATTTCCCATTCCCGCGAACTGACCTCCCTCTATGCCCATCATCACCCATTCGACTCGTATGAGTCACGTATGCATTGTCAAGCTTTTCCATGCGACGAGTTCGTGTGCCTCTCAAGGTCAGATTTTTGGAGCAACGATCGTGTTACGCGTCCAAACCGTCATTGTTAGAAATACATCAAGTTCGTCGCGATTTTAATCAATTTATTATTTTAAATTCAAATAATTAATAAGTAATTTATTTCGAAATAATTGCCAAGTTCATACGCGCCAAATAATTTTAGTTTCAATAAAAAAAGAACTCTCTCGTGTGTCTTTTTTAAATTCTGTTTCTCGTATCGAAGACTTTTCTTTGATATTAAAAAAAAATTTATTATTCACATTAACGGATGTTATTGAAATTTGCGGTCAATTCATCAAGTTTATCGGAAGATACAAACGCAAGTAGCGTACGTAAAGTTTGTATGTTAAAAACCGGCAGTACTTTTCCAATGGTCCATTCAAGTGACGGGATATCTCCAGCAAGTCACGTGTCGACGATCGTCTTTGGAAGGCACACTGTATGTCTCAACGTAATAATCGGGATTTGGTGTATTAGCCTGAAGCGTTTCGGGCAGATTACGACCGGGGCCTTAATTCGAGGGTCGTACAGGGTATAATCGGAAACCCGACGGACAATGCAAATAAGGAGGCATCATGCCGTGCTGCCGATGACGCAACGCAAACGGTTCGGGCGCTTCCGGCTTCTTCTAGGAACAGCGGATTTTTCATTAAAATCATATAATCGTATCATCACATATTCGACCATAGCAGTCATGTGCACGCACGTCAATGATTATTCTAGACAATCTTCACGAGGGAACGATGATAATTCTGAAATCGCTAATGGCATCTATGAACTTAGCACCCTTTTTCAAAATTTCAATTTAATTGATAGAGTCCGAGTTCTTCTATAAAGAATCCTAGAAATTCTAGAAATCTTGTGTATAATTGAGGCGATTCCAATAAACTATGAGAGACATATATAGGACATCGCTAGTATATGCACGTTCTTTCTTCTTTTCTTTTCTTTACAATTATTTAGAATTGATTATTGTGAAACTCGCGCATGACAGAATGCCAATTATAGATTAATTAAATTCATCATATACAAATTCTCAGAATACCTATTGCGACAAAAGCTTTCTGTTGTAAGCAAAGCATGCTTCAGCGTACGATGTCAAGATTTTTCGGTACGATCAGTCATATCCGCCATTACTTCATGTTTCCTAGAATTCCGGTTTACGATTAAAAAGTACGATAAATGTTATAACCGTGTAACTATTTGCATATTCAAAGTGACTAATTATATCCATAACGTAGCAAGATTTTATAATGATATCTACAAAAAATTCTAATATAAGACGTAATCGTCATAATTTCCTTAAGAAAAACATACAAATACAAATAATCACTAGGCATTCATAATAAATACAAAAAAATTAATAGATATAAAAGATTGTCTACATTATCATTTGCTTGCATTAATATACAACTTTAATTAATATTACATGGAAAAAAAAGGACTATTCTTAAATCAATCATAATATATTCATTTATAAGCAAAATATTATTATTGTAATCTTGCTTCAAAGATTTTAGTCTTGACTCGATCGAATTTGTGTTGATGCAAGTATTACACTCAATTCAAAATTTGCTTAATAAAAAATCTTGCATCACACAGATAATACAAATTCGAAAATTAAGATTTGTTAAACAAGATTAGAATATTTTTGCTTATATATGAGCATATTATGATTGATTTCAAGAATAGTCTTTTCTTTATGTAATTTTCTGGAAAAATTATAGAAATAATAAAACACAAATTTTTTAAGGTGTCTCCACTGTTAAGTACTAACTTTTTTTTTATGATACACGCAGCTTTTGCCTTGACTGCGTTATCCACTAAACAAATCCCATTTGATAACGTGTCTTTATGTATTCATAGTCATTGTGCGTATTAGCCGTGCAAGGTACGCGCTTCCGGCCGCCTCTTTAACACGTCGGCTTTTTATCTTCGAGCCAAGCCTTCGTTTCTCGAGTGACGCGAGCGAGAGATCGGTGATCGATAAAAGACGTACGACCGAGTAGAGACTCGGGCCGGGCAGTAAAGATAAATATATTATTCGGTCGCGATTAATCTGGCGCGAGTCAATAAATGCGATTTTATCCGTCATCGATTGCCGACGTCGAACGGATCCCAACGAAATGCTAGCTGATATATGCTAGGCGCTCCATCGGTGCATCGATCATATCGATATACATTTTTTTTTATCGATACGACTTTATGCAGCAAATCATACAAGTTAATGACATGCACGGGTACCGGCATAAAACAGAATAAGAATAAGAAGCGCATTCGATTAAGTGCTTTTCTCTAATTGGACGCTACGACTCAACGTATAATAGAATAATTAATTAGCGAATCTTGCTAACGATTTGATTAATAATCCCGACCGATTAAATAATCTTGAGCTACTCAACTGTCGCAGCAGACATACGTATCAACGCGAATAGTCAAATGTCATTTGTCGATATATTGACGTTCGCATGAGCGAACAGCTGTTGTCTTTTAAAATAAACGTTGTAAGGAATGAACATAATTGAAAAATAAGTGCTATTCAGTAGCATACAAAAAAACGTAAGTAATAAGACGTAAGCGGTAAGCAAATCAAGATTTTAAATTTGCTACTGTTTCCACACTGTTATAAATTCATAATGTCAAACTGTATCCAATTTGGGTGATTTTTAATCATTTTTATATCTTCGTCACCTACTCGTCCTACTCAATATAGCGTTTCTTTTAACTAAAACAACGAGGTTAAAAATTTAACTAAAGAGATGTGTTAAATGATCCAAAGTTACTATTTATTTATTAACTGCATCCGTTAATATGAATGTTATTGACTTTGAAATTAAGCATTTCAACTATAATAATGGATTGATTTACATTCACATGGAAATTAAAAATACTAAAATGTTATTTAACACACATGGCATTAAATTGCCATTGCTCCTTTGATGATAACGGTGTACTGTGATTGACCGATACTCTTACTGCTTACATATTACTGTCTTACATTTTTCTCTACGTGCTTCTCTATGTGCTTAAAACTGTGTTTCAAAATTCACTGCTAATGTTGAAAATTTATAATGCACATAACGTTAATTATAAATTTTTAGCGTTGGCAGCGAATTTTGGAACACAATCTAAATTTAAAATCTGTGTGTGTGGCACCTTATTACATCTTATAAATTTATTTACTATTATTTATAAATTTTTGTGACTCTTGCAAGATCTCAAAAGATGAGTAAGCCTAGGAAGCTAAGAAACTTTCAAACACATCAAGAGGAAAATGACTATCTAAATAACGAGATCCCTCGAAGACTTGGGTTTCATTTTAGAAAAACGAGAATGGACTTCGCAGAATTTCCATCGACACATTCAAAGCTCGAAGATCACTGATCATGAAGCGAGTAGCGCGAGAGGGATCGGCGTGTACCTCATGAGTACTCTTACAAATTGGAAGGCCGTCTAATTTTCCGCACGCGAGTGATCCGACGGCACTCGAATGCATTTGGACGAATCACAGAAAATGTTAATGAAGGAACAGGATGGTTCTTGGAGATAGTTAAAAATGATCATGATGAAAAAGATAAATTCAATGAAGATTCTAATCGGTAATTGCGAATTGTTATCAACGTCAAATTGTTATCAAATTTGCTCTACATCAAACAAAATGTAACTTTAGTTAAATTAATCACAAATAAACGGATGATTAATTATTATTATATTAAAATATATCTAAAAATATTCAATGTAATTATTTTAATTATATTGATGTGATATTATAAGTAAATATATTAACTTTAAGAAATTATGTAACGAGATAAAAATTATTTCAATCTGATCAATATACATATATTTTTGAAATTTACATTTTGTTAATATAAGTATTTTAATTATATAAACTTAATACAAAATAATTTAATTTTTTTGGCCGGATAAAAATGTATGTTTAAATAAAATTAGCTTATTATTAAATATTTTTCATATTATAAATGTTTAATAGGTTTGTAGGAAATCATGCATCTTGCCGCTCATTGATCAATAAACAGTACGAAGGCGTGACAATCGAAATCAATGTAGACGAGGTGTCCGAGAAAATTATTATCATCGTACATGCGCATTCTGAAAGCATGATTTTCGCTGGGCCACAACTCATCGACGTGTGATAAAGATTACGTAGGTATAGAATCTAATTACGCCGATAAACATTGTTGCGCCGATACACCTGCTCGTAAATAACATAGAATCAAACGTGTATCAGGTTACATCGTAATACACCCGGACTAGCAGGGAACAGGTCCTTTGAGCCCTGTGAAACGTGTACCTGGGACTGCCCATATTCTGCGCGCACTTTCATCAGGGACGAGATGCGGAATCATCATCGTTGATTATGAATAGTATTAAATGGAAATAGATATAATCAAAATAATTTATAATTCTTAGAAACATTAAATATTAATTTTTTCAATAATCCTCTCTTACTATGGATATAAATTCTTAAGTATTACCAAAACAGCTATACCACGAACCGAAAAAAAAAACAATCGTGATTGTATTACTAAGTTATGTTTGGTTAAGCAAATTTTGATAGAGATAAACAGAATTTTTAATTATTATAATCAATATTTGCGTCCACAAAATCAAAACATTTAGATAAGTTTGGTAAATGCATATATAATAACTAAGTTTAAAGTAATTATAAGAAAGAAAGCTGTTGAATTAAAGTGATACATATGGTTAAAGAAGTATTGATAGAACTATTATAAATAGAATTTCTGATTATCACAATTAAAACGAAAATTAAATAATGTGATATTTTAATCAAAAATTTTGTTATTTTATTAGAATTCATGCAATTAAATTTATTTAATTATTTTAACCAAATTTAACCTTAAATTTAGGGTTTATTGATTATCTAATACAACATAAATTAATTATAAAATAATAAATAATTATTTTAATCAAAATTATGATCATACGTATTTTAACAAAGTCTGATTATTATATTCATTTCAGGTTAATTAAACTTATTTTTATTCAACACAATTAATCGATTCTTAAATGTCCCTTGGCAATAATCAATAATAATTGATAATTACAATCAATATTTTACTTAATGATTGTTCTCTTTACACGAGACGAATATTTGTCGATCGACTGGCGAAGATAAAAATATGTTGATCAATTTATAACTTAGTAAGCGAGATTTTTACGTCATGATTTCAACGTATGCCGAAAATAACCATGCAATCACGCGGCTACGTGGAATATTTATTCAAACAAGTATTAGAGCTAAGACGTTATCGACTGATACGATAACAGTCTTTTTTCCATCCCACATACGCAGCACTGTATTTACCATTGCACTTTTATTTAATTTTAGTGCAACTATGTAGAGGAAGAACTTATCATATGGATAACCTCGATATCAGGTGCTTCAATACGAGGAATATATAGACGTCACGTAATTGCCATAGATTAACAACACCGGGCCGGCTAAAGCGATACGCATTTTTATCAATAGTATCAATTGGTTTGTAATTTTTCTGCTTATCCCTCTGATCTAATGCTTATCGCAGCTAATCAACGTACATTAACAACATCTTCAACGTTATTAATTTTCAATTTATCGCGTCACATATCGCAGTTAATAGAGAAAGAGCTGTGTAAAAATTATATTATGTTCTCTCGACAGAATCTAACGCCTATTCACCTTGATTAATATTTTTTTTCCTTCTTATCGTGATTACCTGTATTATTAACGCAATTCCTAATGAATTTTATTGACAAGTAACTACACTGTAACGACAATATCGTTATAAAAATGTAAGCAATAATAACATAAATTAATGGTTCAAAACATGTGTTTCTTACCGATCCTTATAGATTCTTTGACGAAAACTAGAGTCAGTTTTTAGCGAAACCACTTTTATGGAACACAGCATGCGTCTATTACCAATCAGCAACTATTAATTACATGTATTATTATCTCGCGATACCGGTGCGACTCAAGATTTTATCTGTACGTTGCGATTGTTGACGAGCGAAAGAGATACGTTACAAACGACACGTGTACAGCCGTAAATCGCACGTTTATCAGGAACCGGTAATTCTGAATTGAAAGCAGAAACGTGCGGCGCGTGCACCGCGGTTATTAATAAGCCCGCGTGTGTAACTTTGCACCTAATTAATAACGTCCAAAGACGAGGTGAAGAAGGAGGGATTTATATCATAAACGAATAATTGACGCGACATTGATTGAAATTACACTATCGATGTCTCGGCATGGAAATTACCGTTAAAGCGATTGATGGTGACTCAGTTATCTGTTAATGCCCGATACCGATTCTTAAATTCGGTCTTGGCATAGCTAGCACTCAAACAAAATTTACAAATACGCGTTGACAAGATAGCGGATCGTTAACGAGTACCGATTAGTCATCGTCATGATGACGATGAGAACGTTGTAACATCTTCATAATAATCTATACAATATCTAAGTATTTTATACATTAACACAAGATTGTTGTGCGTTATTTTTACAGGGTGGGCCATCTATTGGTACGTTTTTAAAAATGCGATCAAATGAGCATACATTGATATTTTTTATTAATTTTTTTATTATACGAATATACGAAATTCAAAAACGTACCAATAGATGGCCCACCCTTTAGAAGCAATAAGTAAGTAAAATATCAGATGATCATGTATCATTCCAGATGTTGAAAATAGCGTCATGAACAATAGTCTATTCTCGTGAAAAATACGAGCACACGTCGCGATTCTTCCTTTTAAAATAAATTCACCCTCTGAACGTAAATTTAATCCCCCAAGTTCAACTGGCACGCGTTCCGTGCACAGAATAGCATGAACGAGATGCATTAATGCAAAATCCGGTCGTTTCAGATAAATCGTTTCTCGCGATTGAAGGGACCACATGACCCGATACAATGCTGTGGTGCACAATGTTTCCATGAAAAGCAACAATGCAACGCGGGGGCGTCGAGAATGCAACACAGATTGCACT
Organism: Trachymyrmex septentrionalis; assembly: GCF_001594115.1. NCBI lineage: Eukaryota > Metazoa > Arthropoda > Insecta > Hymenoptera > Formicidae > Trachymyrmex > Trachymyrmex septentrionalis. Next base: position 4,701,246 of record NW_017304438.1, on the reverse strand, counting down.
GGCAGCTGACAAACATAACGTTTTCCACAAATTCCAAATGCTTGATTCTTGCCGTTGTTTGTAGTGATATATGAACATATTAATCTACATTTAATCAGATAATTCTGATTGTTTAACATACGTCCGCGATTCAGTATCGATAATGGCAAACTGTTTAATTGTCGCGCAATATTCTCTGTTAATTGAGTGAACCGAGAAATTGCGATAAAGAGATACTTGCTTATATTGCGATAGAGAGATATTTGCTTATATTCGTCTTCATCGATATACTATCACTTGCATTTAATAAGGCAATAACTGCTTTTGAGAGAGACAAAGAAAGAAAAAAAGAGAGAAAAAAAATAAATAAATAAAATTTAATCTACGTTTACTGAAAGAGACAACATCAATTATTCAGTTCTTATTAATATAACGATGATGTTACGCTAATTTATATAATGGTCATATTGTTGTTTTAAAAGTTTCCGGGAATAATTAATTGAGAGAATTAATGACATAAATGCATAAAAATTGTATAAACAGCTGTTATATAAATTTAAAATTAATAAACACATAAGCAAAAAAAAGAGAATTAACGGAGTAATTTCTCCCTTTCCTTCTTTCATATTAAGCTTCATAATCACAAATTAACGAATCATGATGACTCTGAATATATATATATCTCAGACTCTAACGAAACGTGTGTAATTTAATTGACACTCACCCGAAGCACCTCGAAGAGGTCCCGTAGGACTGCCGCCGGTAGAGACACCCTCGTCTTCGCTGCTGCTAGTACTAGCTTCACTGGGGCTATAGCTTCGCCTGCTAACGTCTCCCCTGATGATTTTCTGGCCGCTCGTTCCATTGTTGTTGTCATGCATCCTACCCTGAAGTCTCTCGTGCATAGTCCTCACGCGCGAATGCAGCCTTTGCTGCTGCAAAGAGCCAACAGAGAAGTCGAGCGGCTGATCGATTTCCGATTGCACTTGCGGCTGATGCTTCTGCACCTGACCACATACCGATCCGGCCACCAGACTTTGCGGTTGAGAAACCTGTGCGATCGACGGTACTTGCTGTTGCTGCTGCTGTTCCTGTTGAATACTACTGGGCGGACTCCACCACTGATGCCCGCCTTGAATCGATCTCCAAGCTTCTATGGTGTTATTATTTGTGGGACTTGTCTGCTTCTGCTTCTGTGTCGCCTGCTGGGACTGTTGTTGCTGCTGGGCCATGGCAACTTCGACCAAGTTGTTATTTTCCAGCAGACGCATACTGGGAGTTTGCGTCATCGATACTGGTAGAACGAAGGGAGATAGTCCCACCGATGGTGGGCTGGGTTCCTGACGTTGCCTGTGGGTAGTATGATGATGGTGCTGATGCTGCTGTTGTGGCTGACGATGATGTTGCTGCTGCTGCTGCTGTTGCTGTTGCTGCTGTTGCTGCTGCTGCTGATGTTGCGGAGAACTCACAGCCACGACCGGATGCGGGAACTGCCGGACGGTTCGCGAGGCCTCCGCGACCCACCGGCGCACCGCCTCGCTGTCGAGACCCGCCAGCCCTGCGGACTTTGACTTCGACTGGCCTCCGGGCGATGATAAACCCTTGTCGGGTATCAAGCGGGGCAGCGCAAGGACCCCGGTGCCCGCCACCGCGACCCTGGGTCCCGAAACGCCCCCGTAGGCAGTCAACGCCGCGAGATCCAACGTGGTCACCTGCTGGTTTCTGCTCTCGACGAAGGATCGCACCGTTCCACACAGTGGGAGGTCGTTCGCTGCTAACTTAGCGGCTTGCGTCGACTATCATCGCTCGTAGAACGCTTTGAAGACGAAATACCGCCTCAAAAATACTGTACTTGAATTCAATTCAATCGATTAACTAAGAAACATCCACGATTGCTTGTTTCTAATAGTCTTGACAGAAATCACATCTACAGTTGACATTCACTGCGTGCAAATCAACATAATTTTCCTATGCGTGAGATCCAGTCAATGTCTTCGAGTTCTCGAAAACACAGTACTTTTAAGAATCCACTACACTCATTCAGAAGTCTCACAGTCACGTTCACGTTCTTGTGATAGCGATGTACTCCAGTTTAAGATGTAACTCCAATGCACGAATTGTTTACCGCATAAAATACCTAAGGCCTGATTATCGTTGTTATTTACAAAAACAATCTTTATCTTCATCACAAACGTATCATTATAATAGGTCTCTTGATCGCGTCGCTTCTGTCAGATGACTATCAAAATATTAGCCGCAAAGCACATAGAGTACCGGCACTAATGTCACTGGCTCAAACAATCAATCGTTCTGACTGAATTGTTCAATCCGAATTGTCTTTACAGACGACACGTATTCACTTCAAATCACACTCGGATCAGCAAGAAGTTTTTACGGCAGTATAATTTGCAAGTGTCATTGATGCCAGAGATAAGAGCACTTGCTGATGAACTCATCAACGAACACTATCTCGCCAACATCATCAATGAACGAGATTTCAACTAGCTCAGCCAAGTCACTACACTAATTTACCACTCTTCGTCGTATCTTATTTATTAGATAATCACGTCATCCTAAATAACACGTGCGATGATTAGCGCCAATCTGTTACGACGCAGCGTATCAAATCGGCCGATGACAATGCGGTTAAAGAGCGCCAATGGCAGTAACTACCTGCGACCTGTCAACAAGATGAGTCAGGTCAACCTGTCGACGCGTCCTTCTCGTTCGGCGTGATCAAAGGCACACTTGGACGAGAGTTTACACGACGCGCTACGACGGCGGTAGCTACGGCTGCGGCTGCGACGGCGGCGGCGGCTGGTGGTACAGCGGTCAGATGCTGTCGCGTGCATGTGTGCAGCTACACTAGAGGACTCATGTACGTTCGCTTGGCCGCCTACCGGCCACGGCGAACACGGTCGTAGAACGGAGTAACCAAAAGTGGGGGAGTTGTTAGGTCTCGGAGAAGGAAGAGAAGCCGGGAGAGCAACAAGGAAAGAACGTCAGCGGCCTCGAGCGACCAAGAGCGGGACAAAGAGAGCCGAGTGTGGAACGAAAAGCGTGGCCGAGTCCAACACAGTCTGCACGATAGCCGAAGTGGGGGCAGTCAACGCGTCGGTGGGGAACGCCGCCTCCAATCGCATGAAAACGCGGATTGCACGCGGCTCCGCCCGGCAAGCCAGAGGCGAGTTCTTCGGCCGCGGAACTCGCGCGAACGCGAGCGCGCCTTTTTCATCTCGCGTACGTCGGCTGCTGTTCGCAAAGTCGAAGAGAGAGAAAGGAAAGAGAAAGAAACAAGAATGAGAGAGAGAGAGAGAGAGAGAGAGAGAGGGAGAGAGAGAGAGAGAAAGAGCAAGCAAACGAATTTGCATATGCAACTCTTACAACCAATCACCGAGCAACCTGCCCTACCCGTTGAAGATGATGACGATTAGACCTTGATACTTAAAGACCTGTTCCGTGACCAATGCTTAAGAATTAAACTCGGCTTGATTCCGAAGCTGGCCAATCCGGTGGCGAGTTGCACCGGACCGGTTCGATTCGCATGCTTCTTCGCGGTTTTCTCTAATGGGAACCAGACGAGACTGAGGGTAACCAAATGCGCTGAACGTGAAAATGCACCGTATGCGGTATATCCGTTTAAATATCTTGGAAATATCACGTGGACGCACACGATGTACAACCGCAGATAGTGTAAGATAGTGTGGTCAGCGTGTACGTAAAGAAGAGTCGGAGATGGAATTAGAGGAGAATTCGCAAGAAGCCTCTCATGCTGGACCACCCACGCAAATTCCTGTTCTTTTCGACTACTATGATTATTCGTCGGAAGTCAAATGTTTTACTAAGTATTTTGCATGTTTCAAATTAGATATCATAAAATGATCTTTCTCAAAGTAATTAGTTTAAATTTGTAATTACTTCAAATTCTAAAAATCAGTGTTCGTTAAATTATTTCGCAAATAATTCTATGTGTGTGAATAAATTATTCTTAAGATTCAAAATAAAAAGAATCGATTATTTGATTTCACAATTACTAACTAATATTTAAAATATATTTAAAACTTGCATGAACTGATGAGCTGATGATAAATGCATTGAGATTTCTTCTTCAGAGATCTTTAGAATTGATATACCCGGGGATTGAGAGCTCGTAGCATTACGGTTCGATTGACACCGGTGAGATAGGTATATGGCAGCAGGTGGGTACAGTTACAGGTTGAGATTGCTCAAGAAGGCGATCTTCCAAACAATGTGATTATTGTGCTAGCTTACGGAATGTTCCTCTGTACTGACGTATAAGTTCCAGCAAATAAATGCATACAAATACTTTATATTGAAATCTAAAGTCCGTATTGCCATAATCTCTTGGATACTTGAAAATAAATAAACCTATAATAGAAATGATATATTCTACTCTTCAAAATAATATAATATTATAATCGATAATACGCGTACATTATGCTCAAAACAATATATCCTTCGAATGATTTACATCTGTCACATTTTCCTGTAAATAACAGAATATTTCAATCGCTTTTTTAACAGATTTAATGCACTTTCTATTTACTTGAAATAAATTAATTGCAATTATAAAAGCGATAATATTATAAAAATGCGTCGCGGAAATATTGACGAGAATGTGGAACGTTTAATAAACCTTTCTATCGGCCGCCATGTCGACTCGAGGGTACCTCTCACCTATCATATTTCCATACAAATCCATCCAGCCTCACCACTCCCAAGATTTGAATTCAGCATGCGCAGTGCCAGTGCAAAAAATAAGGCGCTTTAAACTGGCCCTTTTATTGGTTGCGAGAACCATAGCACTCCCCCTACCCACGCCTATCCCCTTCGCGTTGCACACACATAGGCGTCATTGCCTTTCTTCTTTTTCTTATCGCGCTATCATATTTCCATACAGCCGACATCCACCACTACCGCTATCGTCTACTACTACGTCTCTTCCACCACTACCATTGTCGCTTCACTTCCACCCCTACCTTCCACTCGATACCTAGCTCGCCCAGATTTGAATCCGGCATGCGCAGTCCCGTGCAAAAAGGGTGCTTTAAAGAGGTTCTTATTGGCCATGGGAACGCTATCCCCCACTCTTTATCGCATGTACCACGTACCTCACATCACAAACGCAGCCTTCCTCTTATCGTGCTATCCTCCCCCTTTGCTCCCCAAACTTTCGTCTTCCTCGTGCTTTTTCTCTCCTGCCAACTCTCTCGTTCTTTCGTCCTATTCCCCACCAACGGCTTCGTCCTTCGCTTCGCATGCCAGACCGGATACATAGGAAGGGGCAACCCCTACCTCGATTCCACCCTCGCATTCGTAGTGCAACAAGGACAGTAATGATAAAAGAACAAGGATGACGATAGTGAGGAAAACGAAAGAGAAGGAAACGGAGAGGAGAGAGCGAGCCGGTATTGATTTTAATGACGCCCCTACCGACACGAAGTCACGAGAGAGGCGCGAATAATATGTACGCGCTTTGATTCTAATAGCCAGTTATTATAAAATGCGTGTAAACAAAATTTTTCAGAAATTTATGGATATATCTAGCTCAAAATGTTTAGTTTATACGTGTGTAATTATTAATAATGCTTAGCGAAATGCTAAAATGAAATGCTTGCGAGAAATTTGCAAGAGCTCCAAGGAAGAAAGAAGAGAATTATTCTCGAAAAATATCTGTAATGTCACAATAATGTCATGTCGACGACATATCTATCCTATAATGTCGCGTCGATTGTCTTTTATTATTAACATGAATTATTAAAGTACCGTGGCACGCGGTCCGTTCCGGATCGGAAGGATCGCTCCCTGGGTGGAGGTTCCGTCTGACGATGAAGGGTGAAAACACTTGCCGTGTAAAATCAAGAGGATCAAGTGGCATTACCGAAGGGTCGCATTCAAATGCCATAGGCGGGCCCCTAATCTGAATAAGGCAGCGTGAACCCTTTCCCTTTGCTACGAACCCTCTTTTTTATTCATCATGTGCAAGTATTTGCATGACCCATCTACGGATAGCAGGTGTCAAGTTGCCCCTTTTTTATATTCAATACGAAAGTCTATATATGGAAATAGATAGGTACCTGTCCGATAATGTGTACTTCACAATGGTGAAGGGTTGATTCTTGCCACCGATTCATCATCGACAGGTGGATGATCCGTATAAATGCTGATTCACAGGTGATTTTTGTCAAAATCATCAATTTCATATCATTTCTTGTAAATTATTGAATTTTTATTTGAAAATCAATTTATTTTAATATAACATATGCACTTCATAATCAAAGTACATATATTATAAATTATATTCTCCCTCTCTCCCTCTCCCTCCCTCCCTCCCTCTCTCTCTCTCTCTCTTTCTCTCTCCCCCCTTTCTCCCGTCCCTCCTCAAAATTATGTTTATAACTTTTATATGTAAATGTAACCTGGCAGGTTTGTAAAAAGAGAAATACAATTCACTTGAATTACAGTATAACCAAATTGTAACTAAATCTAGCATATATATATATATTTTATACATAAAAAAACTTCAGAAAAAATATTACAGTTGTCACAGAAATAATGATAACTTTCACTCATCAATACATTTGGTAATCGTACACTGAAAAAAAATTTTAATTTCAAAGAAATATCTCTTTGTTTGTATTCAAAAAAATTATTTCTTTGAATCAATGAAAATTTCTTTAAAAATAAAATATAGTGCTTTTAAAGAAATAAAATATTATATTTTTTAAAAAAATTTTTATTGAGATCCAAAGAAATAATTTTTTTTAATGCGAGCAAAGAGATATTTCTTTGAAATTAGGATTTTTTTTCAGTGTAATAACCGTAAGATAAACGTATCTTTACACCCATAACTATTAAGATATGCCAATTTTACAACTATCACAATTATACTATAGTTCTTATAACCAAAAAATATATTGATGGGCAACTTTTTGGTCGTGACAACCGTAGCCGTATTTTCTGTGTTGTATTATAAAATTAACATATACCTTTAATATATAAATATTTCTTTAATTTCTTTATATATTTTAACTTATATTAATATTATTAATATTTTAATATGTCGCAATCTGTGAATATTTCGGAAATGTTGAATTTAATGTACTATATATTTCGTACGAAATATTAAAATCTCTCGCGTTGTGTAACATCTGTAGTTCAAGAAAAGTTTTTCATTATTTGAAGTGTAGCTACCCTAAACAATTCTATTCAACGGAGTGAATGACACCGGTTGAAATGCACTTCCCTGTTTACGCCGTTGCAGCAATTTCGACTCTTAAAAATCTCAAAAAAGAAAACAACCGATATTCGAGACTTATCTGAAGCTCGCCGCGTGAGATCCTTCTATAACTCCCTACGAGTTTCCTTAGACTCCTCGGCAAGGGTCCACCCTCCAGTAGCAATAAAGACGAACCATTACAACCAAAATTAGAGGGTTTGATCCCAGTCGAGTGTTCGCACAGCAGAAAACGAAAAAATTCCTTTTTATCCACCAACATTTTAACCACCCCTTAGTGTGCACAGTGAGAGCCTTAGAAAGGCCAGGTGGGCCAAACAAATTTTTTTACTGAATTCACGATAGACGCGCAATAAACTGAGCTAGTAGTGTCACGGGTCAAGTCTTTCGCAATATATAAATTTGTTCCGACATTATTAAACCTACAACACCTAATACATAAAAAGGAAAACACTTGTCGGCATCACAATCTGCAACGCGCTGCGTCGTAGCTTCGTTTTATCGTCTCAAATTCAATGAATCCTCTCCATGCGCGGGACGAGCTAATTTTATTTCTATGTGTGAGCGCAATGGTACTTTTTAAATTCTTCACGTACTCATGAAAACTTGTGACGAACTCTGACACGATTGTTCCCGGCACTTCTCACGCGAAGAAGTTTTTGAGAGAGCCAGACAAAACTTTAGTGGTGTACTATTTTCTCCGAATCAGAAGTTGTTTTTTGTCTTTCTTCCTCTCTATCTCATTGGTGGATTCAAAGGTATAGAAAGTCGTAATTTAAAATACAAAAAAATGAATCACAATGTACTATGAATAAAAATGTCCAAGGTATTGTACTAACTGGCATTGTTATCTGCCATTATTTTATTCATTGTACAAAAAAATTGCATGTCCCTCTTTTGACAGACCAAATTTATAATAAATTTCTTAAATTTTTATTTGTGATTTAAAAACTTGGTATTGCTGGCGGCGCTTTCTTTTTTCTAACTCCATGTATAATCTAGATTTTTAATTACGGTACACCTAATAAATTTAGAAAAAAGTAACCTTATGAATAAAGAACGACCTTTTTTTTACTACATACCATGATAAAAGAAATTCAAGACCGACAAAAGGTGACATTTTACGTACTGACAATAAATATACGTAAGAATTTGTATTTTGTCCTAGGCATCATAGTATCGAACAAACACAATAGACAAAAAGCAAAATAAATATTTATTATTAACTCTTATCCTACAAAGATACAATTTATGTCTCATCCATACAAATAGGAGCAGAATCCGTCCGTTTTTTTCACCTATTCAAAATGATTCAAAAAAATCTCTAAAAATTCACCACATTTTCAACATACTTTCAACTTTCTAGAATAAATATTGGAACTTCATTTTGGAAAATAATAAGATGTAGTATAATACTGAAAAGACCAAAAGACTCAAATAAATTTACACGAACAGGTGACCCTAGTAGACCCGTCTTGTAGGGTAAGGTCTTAATAATTACATTTAATATTTTTATTTAATTTTCACAAAATATACCTAAGCTTTCGTTTTACAATTAATGCAATCCATTGTTGAAATTGCCAATTAGACACAGATCTATTTTTATGATTCGAAATTAATATAATATACAGAATATCTTTTTAATTAAAATCTTTTAATAAAACTTAATAATTTTTACTTATATTGAAGATTATATTTAAAAAATAATTTAATTAAAGATTATTATTAAATTATTATTCAGCTTTATAGATTTTTAAAAAAGAGAATACTCTTTATATTATATTTATTGCCAATCATAAAAATAAATCTATGTATAATTAAGCAGTTTCATTAATGACCAATTACTACCAGGTTTTTTAATTATATTATTAAGAAAAAACTCATTCGTCTGTCCAAAAAACCGTGGGATTTAAAGAAATCAAAAATTTCGAGTATAATTTCGGAGAGTCACCGCGAAGAACGTTCGATCGCGCTGACACGTGGAAAACTTTGTGGGCGTTATTTCGGAAAACGATTAATCTATACGGCGCCACGAGCGTGAAATCACAAAGGCCACGAGATGTATCAGGTACGGATTTTCAACCCGCGGAGAAAATAATGAGATTTCAGTTTCGAAGCTCTAGTATACATATAGGAAGATCAAAGGGAACCGATCCGTGGCCGCCTCATCGTCTCTCGCAATTTTAAGACCTCTTTCGGACACCTTCGACTTCTATTTTCCGGATGATCCACCTCCCGTTCCACCGAAACGTGGTCAACCACCCTTCCACACGCTCGAAAATATCCCGGAACGCTTTGCTCTTAACATACAACACGGTTTACACGAAGGGACGATAAACGCCGCCGTTTCCATCAATTGCGAGGGTGGAGATTCTTTATTTACCTCTGTCAGACTCTTGATCTCCTTTTGATCTCGAGTGATGTTTTGGCTTGAATGCAAGAGCGATTTGCAACAATTATTGATTCACGACGGTGAACGATTTAAATTAAATAGATAGGATAACTCAAAACTCTCTAAAAAAAATTTTTTCTTCTGATAACTCGTTTTGAATATAATATAAATTACACACTAGTAGACAATGATTTAAACGGATAATTTTAGCTGATTCTTATGTATTTTTTATGCTGATTCTGAAAATGAGGTAAAAATTTATTCTGCGGGCTACTTTTTTTTGTAACTGATATATATTTTTTTAATCTTATACATTTTGCCAGCAATAATTTCGTTATATAGTTTCTTTCTTATTTAAAATAATTCATTTTTGTTTAGAGTTTTTTATCAAATAAATAGAAAATCATGTCAAATTCAGCTATTCCCTATAGATTACTTATTTACTATGTCTAAACAAAACAGATAAAAAAGTAGAAGAATTTTTAAATATAGGTCATTAAAAAATTCTGCTCCTATAAAGACAAATAGATTCAAAATCAGTGCAAAAATATCACACAGATCGATTTAACATAAATAAATTTTGCCTACCAGCGCTATCATATTGCAGATCCAGTTTATATAATAAAAGTCAATCTATGCGAGGGAGAATTCAGTAAGAATTCAGAATAATATTCATTACTTGCATAAATTATATGTACAACTCTGGAATAAAATAAACAAAAAATAAATTGGTTTTGGACAAGAATAGCGAATTAAAATGTTTATTCGCTTCTCAAGCAACCTCAGCACGACTTACATAGATAAGAGTCGTCCGCCACCGAACTGGTCCATACCAGCGGATTATCCTCGCTTTGCGGAAGTTTCGCATTAAAGGAAACGGAACTCTCAATTCTCGACGCAGCCGGTCATGCACTCGCGCGATGCCAAGCGCGCGTGACGACGATACGAAGACTACGGAGAAGGAACGAACACAGTAATTTTCCCGGCATATTACGCATGTGCGAGGGAGCGCGATTACAAAATAAGCGGGTTCTTTTGTGGTAATTAGCGGATCAAGGCCGGCCTCGGGACGAATTCGGGAGAGTGACGTTATGGCTGCACCTCCAGGATAGCGCGCGCGTGCAGTATTATATACATCACACAAAGTGGACCGACGGGGCCAGTGGCGTAGTCGCCACCGCTGCTGATGGCAGCACAAAAGCTTGGACACGCTCATTTACCGTGCCGCGCGAACGTAAGACTGCCAACAATAAGAGGATGCCGCGCTTAGAGCTGCAACACTAGCTACGAGCGCAGCACGCGATGATCTACTTACCATTTTATGATTACAGAAATTATCTCACTCCCGGGATATGCGTTTCTCGCAGCGCGCATGACGGCGATAGACCGTTGGCTTGTAAATTTATAATTTACACTTTTTAAATAAACATAGTATTACGCATATCAACGCAGTATCGAACAATTCCATCTTGGGAAATTCTATAAAAATTCTCGCTATACACATTTAATACAAACTTTGGAAAAAACGGTTTTGCTAAAAAAAAAAAAAAAAATATCTGAAAAATTAAAATTTTAGATACGAATCTAAAAATAATTTCGTTTGGATCATCAATAGTTATACAGAATGCTTGAACTAGTTGCTGGAATATTAAAACTTTTTGCAGTATTGTTATCAAAATTTAAGCGCTCTGCATAATTGATGACCCAACAAAATTATTTTCAGATGTATATCTAGTTAAATTTTCAGATACTTGATCAAAACTGTTTTTTCCGTAAAGTTACGATAAAATTGTGATATAAAAGAAAATTTTATTTAATATAATTTCTACTAACTCATAAGAGAAGAAACTAATTAATCTGAGTAAGAGTATATCTTATCTTACTTCGCTGAGTAAATTGTAATTAAACAGAGTTATCATATTTCATGCACTGGGAAAAATGTTTGATATGACTAACCGTTATTTTGATGATACGTGAATTATATAAAAACATTCTTATTTTTTAATTAAAAAATTGTTATTCTAACCAATTTTTTTGTTGCAATAACCAAATTTTGATTAGAACAACGCAATTTTTTCATTGAAAAATAAGAAAGATTTGTAATTCACATATCAACAAAATAACAACTATTTATATCAAACATTTCTCTGTGTTTTACTTACAACGATTCAAAAGAACTTTCCGACGAAACAAAAAGATATTGCAATCTGTCGAATTTTGTTATGCGGTTCTAAAAAGGTAAATTCCAGCGATGCTAACTTAATGATTTCACAAAAGGCTTGTCTCATTATATCCGACATAAAACAAATTTCATCTCGAAGGCTGCATAATGAGTAGGGTCGCATTCCTGTGGCATAATGTTTCGCGGACGCGAGCACAAAGTGACTTCTTGCTCGGTCTCGCGATTTGCCAATTGTCCAACGTTCGTTCCCTCTTTCTCTTCAACCCTCCCCCCCCCCCCCTCCGGCGGCCCCCTTTCTGTGCATGCGGCCCTTTTATCTGTCGGAATATTCACCGGATTAAGGTAATTGTACACGAGCTCGCGCGGCTGCGTGGGTGCATGCACGTTTTATGCTCGACGCGCGCGTAAAGGCGTGAGAGCGATCGGAGAAACACGCGGAGCGCCATTCTTACATAATCTCTCAATTTTGTCCTGAATAGCGAACAACGCGAATATAATGCCGTTATATTAACTGGTACCTAACACTGCATTATATTATAATAAAAAAACGAAACGACGACGGTCTACAACCGAAGCATCGTGGCATTGAATGCGCGACTACATTATTCGAACATGAATGTTTGCCACAAAGCGATCCCATTATTCAAACGTATGTCAATCGTGCAATTAATAATTATTTCAAAAGAATTAATTTATTCACGGGAGAATCACTGTTATCAAAACATTTTCAGATATTAAAGTATCGGCTGAAAAATATTTCAGTGAAACCTCAAATGTACCTAATTCCAGTAATGCTCAAAAATTGTAATGAAAAAATATCATTTTATTTGCTACAACAACGATACAACAACAATACATTGAAAAAACGAAGCTTTCCACCAGAAAATCAGCTTAAATGTTTTAAATCGTTAAAATTTTGGAATATTAATTTTCAAATGTAATTTTAATATAACACCTAACTGATTGTGGAAGAACAAAAGTATGTTCTTTTAAAATACATTGCTTCCTTCGCTCTTTATATTTCCATTCTTTTCTTGCGATCAACTAAAAAATAGTAATTTTTTACTTACATCGTTGTAGCAAAATGAATGGATATAACAGTTACATAGAAGATAAAATGAAGGTAAAATGTATTTTGGAGTACGTCACGGAAATAAATCAGAGGTGGATGGACGAAATACCGGTATTTGGCGATATACTATTTCGTTGGTGGTAATAGACCCAAAGCGGTAGCAACAGCGACGCGACCTAAGGGGTCGAGGTCTGAGCCGGCGGTGTTGAGTTTCACAGCGATATCAAGCGTAATATAGCACGCGCCTCAATTCAATCCAGCTGCCAGCCACTGTCACAGTTAACGAGTTGCACTTTAATGGCCGGAAGGATTAATTTCAACGTCAAAGCGCGTTTCGCGATCGTTATCGAAAATCAGGTGGCAACAGAGAATGTCGAACGCATATCCAAAAGATTTCAGAATTTTATAAATTGTCAGAACTTGTTTGAATATACATGCGAAACATATTTCTATTCTCTGTGTGCATCAACAATCATAAGTATATCCGTTCAATGGCTGTGTTCAGCAGAAGAAGCAGCTTTGCAATTGTTATAAAATTCTTCAATATGACAGGTGTTGCTCTTAGTGGATCTAAATGTATAAACCAATCATATTAGAGAATTTTACAACAGTTGCAAAGCTGCTTTTTCTGCCGAATGAATGCAGCCAATGCTTGGAAAAAAATGACGGAAGGACTATTTAAAATTAAATTTTAAATAGTGAAAAAAAGAAGAAAATGCAAGAATAATAACAGCATGTAGAAAAATATATAATCATAATTTTCTCTATTGATAAAGTTATATAAAACTCGTAAAATTTGTATATGGCAACTTTGATATAGTAGACGTATTGATGTTACGGCAACAATTAAAAGCATCACAGGCGTGCACAACGAATGCGCGTCTCACGATCGACTACAAAGTGATGTTAATTAAACGACGGGGCGTTATTGAAGCAACCCCTCACCGGGTTCTTGCCGTTCTTGCCGATCATGGTAACGAGATTCGTGGAAAAAATGGTAAGTGGCGTTGGAGGAATGGCATACGGTCGCGTGCGTGTACGACTTGTTCGTAGGAAGGGAAGAGAGGAAAGACTTCGTTGTGTTATACGAGTTGTGCGATAATACCGACCAGTGACGGATTCGTTAAACTAGACAATCATCTGGAGCCCCTGATCGCTGAATAATCTATAAATCGCCTTGGCTGATCCAAAAATTTGTCAAGGCAGATACCAACAAGGTTGATGCGCAACAAACAAAATTTTTTTAAGTCAAATGTGGAAAGATAGAATATTTGAATTATTATTGACATTAAATTGAAAAAGTATTATTTAAATGTATAATTCATAAAACCTTTTAATTACAATTTAATGAAAAAAAAAAAAAAAAAAGAATAATATAATTGAATATACATATATTTTATATATATACATATATATATAGAAGTTTCTTAAATTAAAAAAATATTTTTGGAATAAAAATTGTGATTAAACATTTCAGAAATATTAAAAATATATAACATTTTGCGTAAATATTTGTAAAAAAGAAGACTCCATGGCTCTACTGTGGACCCGCCAATGATGAATCGTTCTATTTGTTTACAACTATTCAATTCATAAAAATTTATAACTATAAATAGGTTAAATTTCAGCAAACCGTATATATTAATCTACCTAACAAAAAAAACCCATATAAATCATTTCGTTTGGGCTCCCTAGTGCTCTAACGTCCATCACTGATACAGATAGTTGCGACCGACGAAGGAATCATACGCGAAGTGTTACGCAGTTGCGTGGCACGAGAGTATACGCACCGCAGCGTGCGGTGAACATCAAAGAGGCGTCTAGTTGAGCCACTTAAAGTCCTCGAGTTTCCACATTAGCGAGGCAAAAGCACAGTCGGAGAAAGAGAACCGGGCCGCATATCTTCGCAGAGGAACGAAGTTCAACGCGCAAGAGACTCTCATCGTCTCTCTCCCTCTCTCTCTCTCTCTCTTTCGCAACATGATAATATAACGCGATCGATGTTTACCGAGCGCCATAAAGAGACCGATTTCTTATTTTAATTTCGTTTTTTACGAGCCCGCCATAGACGAGGGCCGCGTAAATGAAATAATCGTTTGCTGGTATGAGTCGTTCTGCAGTTGGAACTTTATTGCAACGAGTTATTCATAAATTATAATGTATCGTAAAGGATGTAGCACGGCTTAAGATATAGCAATAAATGTGATGCACACAGCAGAATTAAATTTAACTAACTCTTAAATACATGGTCCTTTTAATACCGTTTTAAGTTTAAAAGCAGGATTTTTTTCTTTTTTTCTAGCTCGCGTGTTGTATAAAAGTATTAAAGAATACACAATAAGTCGATGATTCAATACTTTGACGACAATCGTATTCATCGATTTAGAAGTGGAAAGAAGGAAAAGAGTTACTCAAAATCTCTTTAAACACAATTATAAATGTAAGAAAAAGTAATAGATAATTACATCGATTTCATAAGTAAGAGAATTACTAGTCACATATCGTTCCATGAAATGAGAGTTGGTAAGAAACAAAACAAGCATATGGATAGTTCGCCTCGCGTGTCGTGCTAGCATTAAGCGGGAGATATAAAGCACGCTTGTCAAGATATGAACGATTCCCGCTAACATTCTAAGTAAAATAATAATCAGATTTTTTTAAGCTCGCCACGAATGGCGCCAGTAAAGTTACATTGACATCGTCAATTCTGTTCGAAATGATCCTAAAAGTCATCGTGTTACCACACGTTACCACTATAATTATTTTACACCATCAGCTCAAAAACAGCAAGTAAAAGATGCGAAAGTGTATATTAATTCAAAATAAAATAAATTTATAAAGACGATAAGTATTAATATTATTATGTAAGAAAAAACTTGTCAAGTTTTATATATAAATTTCCGGAATGTATAATAATTGTTATAAAATAAGAAAAATATTTAACAAAGAATTGGTAAAATAATTTTCGAACAAATCCTATTATTAAAGCAATGAAAATTAAATGCCATGAAAATTGTAATCGTTTTGTACTCGCCTGCGTTATCGTATGTACAAAAATTCTGGAATGCAAACGAAAGCCTCTATCATCCCATCCATTTGTCACGGATTCTTAAGCTAGTCGTAATTTTATGCAAATATTGATTTTCCTAACAAAAGTTTCAAAAAAAACTAATAGGCTCTTTATCCGACATCTACATATCTGGCACAAAGCATAGCTGGTCGCCGGTCATTTCAATACTATTTTTTGCTTTTCCTTTGTCCCCTATACGCGTTCCCTTTCTTTTCCTGTTTCTCTCACACTCTCGCCTTTTCCCGTTTTCTCTTTTCAACTTTACGAGCTGACAGTTGGCCGAGCACATTTGGCCTGTAATTTCCAAAATGTCGAATAAGATAATGCACTGAGCGCACATTCGAGTCCCTCGATCTCACGAAATCAAAGTTGCGTAGGGCTGCACGCCTATTTCGCTCCACTTTTCTTATCGTCTTTTTTTTCTCTTATCACGATAACGCCACGCAATAGTGATCCTGTCTTTTCATCCATTCGTTCCTCATCGATTTCGCTTGATTAAAACGTAAGGACGTGACAAATGTAATTACTCGATGCCTTATCGAGACCATCCCACCAGTTTTTCAGCTTACAACGGAAACGCATCAGCTGACGGATGCTTCATAGGATAGTTCAGAATGTGATCTTTCTCTCTGGTATTTTTTGTAGAGACTACAAAATCGGAGAATAATTGTACAGAGAAAAACATTGTAATAATCAGTTTTTGTATGGAGTAGTAATGAGATTAAAGAAAATATCAAAGAATGATGAATCGTGCACGAAAAATATGTTTCGTTATACTACAATATATTTAAAAATCATTATATTTAAAAATTGTGATACAATTGCATTGTTAACAATCAGTGACAGCAATTTCGAATAAATTTAACAGGCTATATTTCATATTATTTAACTAATATGCTCATATCAATTAACCTTGTAACGCTAAAATTTTGGAGTACATTGTATAAGTACATAATAGACATAATAGTCATATCCAGACAAAATGAATATTGGTGCTCAATAATATTTTTGAATAAATCTTACAATTTTCAGTTCGAACAAAAAATATGATAAAATTTAGAAACTTTAAATAATTGCAGTAAAACAAAAAAAAATATTTTGATGTCAAAATATTTTGAAGTCAAATGCAGTTATATTTGTGACCTTACTATTAAAAAGATTACAGTTTTTCCTGTTTCATATTTACTTCCTACTATACAAATATATGTATAATAATTATATTCCAAGTATAGCTATTTATATATATAGTAAGTTTCCGTATCAATAATAGCAGCACATTTGAATCACGGTATGCGCATGCATATCGTGACTGCAATGCACAGGCACGATCACATTCCTGTACTCCTATGAATGTCAAATGAGAGTACGCACCGCTGGCTTGCTCAGTGGTATCTAGGTAGCGGAACGTACGATACCAGAACTCTTTGACTATCTCTGAATACAATGCACCGCCCAGGTGTAATGCATTCCTTAATAGCATTGCGACTCCGCGACCTCTGTACAACGAACCTCCCTCAACGCCGAATGGTATGCACGCGAACGTGGGTACTGACAGCACGGGCTAAATGTTGTTTTATTGGATGATTAGCTGAAGAGATGCGTAGGCGTGCTTCGCGTAAGACGCATAAGCTGCACGTAATGAGAGAATAGCGCGAAGGGTCGTCGATCGATGCGAAAATTGCTCTCTCCTTGAATTTTTCAAAGATTTCGCCTTTGCGTATCTATAAATTTTCAATTATAATTTCAATGAAGGGAAAATATCTTACTTTTAAAATGTTCGTAATCGGAACAATAACATATAACACTATATGTATAACATTAAATAAATTAATTATAATTAATTACATTATTATATCGATTGTAATGCAATATAATAACGATACCGTAAAATAAAGTAACTTTGGCCCAGATATCTTTAAAACTTTCTTAAGACGTCTTATGTCCCGATTTTGACGCGTGTCATACTATCTGAACATTTGAACCAAAGTTACTTGATTTTACGATACAGTTAACTACATCTTTCCTGTATAAAAATATTTAAATTGTTTTTTTGAAAGTCGCCTCCTAGCTTCTTAGACATAACTTTACGACCCTTGTCCCATCATAGCATGATTAATATCCAAATTTGAAAAAATAGCTAATCGCCCGTAGCATTTGCTGACTCTGACGGTGATGGTGGAGGTAACTGTTGGCTGTGTCTAGAGGGGTTGTTGGCAAGGAGGGTGGCAAACTTTTGGCCATAAAGAGTCGCCTGTCAATTCATCTTTCCTATATATATTTCACGTCAAAATATTGCAATAAATCATCGTTGCAGCTACGAATAAGGAAAGAGAAACGACAAGAAAAGAAGAGTTAGAAGCGAGGGAGAAAGACAGAGAGAATAAACGGAAGCCTCGATCCACGGTTAAGTTAAGAGACTGATGATTGCACGAGTGCCGACGTCTTTCATAAAGAGTAATATTAATCTTCGCGTTATTAACAAGATGAGAAATGACGGGATGTTTATGCAGGCAGATATATTGAGATGTTAATGCTGCTTTGAAAAGAATCATTTAAAAAAATCGGAGGTAATAAGTGAACATTGTCTATTAGTCTAACGTCCTTTTTATTTATCGTTTTCCACTTTTCCCCGAATTACTGCTTTATACTTGTATTAATCTTTAAAGAATGGAAATCTATTTTTTAAGTCTTACAATTTTTTCTTGAATAAAATTTGTTTCATTGTGCATTCCTTGCTTTAAAATATGACACTGTTTCAGCACTACAGTGGCTTTCCTGTAAAGGAGAGTTAAGGCAACGTAGAATGATCTACTTTCTACATATATTCTACATATATTTCTAATAAATTTCAAATTTTTTTTTACATAAAAAAAATACAGCATGTTTAACGTACAATACTTAAGAATTAGCCCATAAATTTTTGGAATAATTTATACGTTACAGAATCCCGATTTAACGGTTTTCATTCCCTTTATATAACCGGCAATGTCGACATTTGTTCGACTTTCCCGAGACATGTAATTATCTCAGCAGTGAACTGCGGTCCCCTATATTCCGTGAACGATTACTACGGTTTACCCGAGAATTGTGCGTCGCTACGCATAAAGGCCAAATATACAAAAATAATATATTTACTGATCGAATGGAACGGAACGCGAGAATAAGAGTCAAAATGACTGAAACGTAGAACTAACGGACTAGCCATTTAACGATCGGATCAGCGGTCAAAATTGATGGGCGATTAGCCCCTTCAATCGGTATCTAGTACAATCGATTTTCGCAAGAATGAAAAACCGAACAAGAGATGAGAGAAAGATAAAAAAAAGGAAATTTATTATATTCAGAGAGAAATCTATCATACAGAGTCTCCTATGTGTGTACATCCTGTAATTTCAGGAGAGAAGAAAGAAAATACAATATTATAGCAATAAAATAGAGAATTATGAGATACATAATCAAATCAAATAAACGTTTGAAAAGAATAAAAGCATTGGGTACACATACAAATTTACATATATTTAATGACGTGAGGGCAAAGTGCTAAATTTCAAAGTTAAAACGGCAGAGGAGCACTTGCAGGATTGGAAAGAATCGGCATTGAAATGGAAGTTGCCGATGGAGAAGAAACGCGGGAGAGAAGGTGGAGGACGAGGAGCAGGGGGCTATTAGCTGGCAGATTAGCAGTTAAAATTGAAATTTGCACGGACAGTTCGATGCGCGGCGGCGGCCGAGTCTGAAGAGGCCGAAGAGGGTGAGCCTGAAAGTGTTCGGGTCCGAAGATTGGAGAACCAAATCTGCCACGCATTGAGTTCGACGAGCACTCGCTCCTCGTCTTCTCCGTTTGTCCTCGGAGTTCTTTCTCCCTTCCCGTTTACCCTGTATCTTATTCCCGCTTTGTCTCGCCTTCTTCCTATCTCTCTTCCTCTCTTTTTCTTATTCCATTTTTGCAAGCAGGTATAAAATGAGCTACAGTTACGAGGACCATATAACTCGCGATGGAGAGACCAGAAGCGTATTTACGAAACCGAGATTCATGTTTGTCATATTTTCCCTACTTGTTAATCACGCGTCACCTCGATATGCACTTATAAGCATAATCGTAAAAATAAAATAAAATAAAATAATCTAAACAATTGTAATTTTAATAAAATAGTTTATACTCGT
This sequence comes from Trachymyrmex septentrionalis, assembly GCF_001594115.1. Lineage (NCBI taxonomy): Eukaryota > Metazoa > Arthropoda > Insecta > Hymenoptera > Formicidae > Trachymyrmex > Trachymyrmex septentrionalis. Next base: position 4,681,129 of record NW_017304438.1, on the reverse strand, counting down.
TTCTTGCGAGGTTTGATATAGAAAACAATAGATATATTTATTATAAAAATAAAAGTACAATACAATATCATAGAAATAATTCTGTGGCTCCAAGAATAAATCAAATATAAGCAAGATGCCTATATGAGTCTTCGCTATTGTTAATTGCATAAATAATATATTTATAAGGCGATGAGATACAATTCGCAAATTGTATTCAACTAAATACTAACTACAGATATTTTCGCACTAAAGAAAATTCAAATCCAGGGTCAAATTTGTTAGTAAGTACATTCCAATTGTGCGCAAATTATATTTATCTTATCGCTATATGTAAATATAGATATATAATATTTACATAAATAACCGCGGAGGCTCATACAGACATTTTACTTAAATTTAATAATACAATAGTTTGTGTTCATATAAATAAATGATTATTATTCAGAGGGAATAGAATATTGTTTTCTCTATCCTTTTTTTCTGAAAAATAATCGTCGTAGCCACGAAGCTAGAAGAATTTGCTGCGATCGTAAAAACGAGCCTAGCGCGAGTCTCTTGGCGATTGAAAACGGCGAGAATGAACGGCCGTTTATCTTCGACTAACACCACGAATTTGCAAGTTATGCATCGACGGGATTTTATTAGCCCGGCGGCACGCCGTCGCACTTTTCTCTCTACGGACCGTGACTAAAAGGGACTAACGCGATACTCGGTAGTCGATCGTGCTACACGAGTTAGCCATCGTTCTTTATTACTCGCGATATACCGACTGTAATTGCGAGCGAGCACCTCGAAAATTCATCCGGCGGATGAGCGTACGCGTTTGCGCACCTGGCCTTATAGTATCTCTGCCATCGGGGCGGCCACGCTTTTTTGTTCGCGAGCGTGACGAAAGAAGCTAACGCGGATCGGGTATCGGTATTTGGAAGCCGATCGGGACCGGTGTGAAACAACTTCGCCACCGTTTCTCATTCCGGAATTAATTGCAGATACCTCGGAAATAATGCGATCTTACAGATCGCCCGCGAAAAATAGATGCTCCCGTCGTGAAAATGAACGCAGCGAGATTGGAACGCACCCCTTTTTAACTCTCCGCCAACAATGTTGGATTTTAAAAGCAGTTTTTTTTTTGTCAATTTTGTCAGTAAAAAAGATAGACATACTTTGATCTGGAAAAAATAAGTAAAATGCAATCCAACTTTTATAATGATAAAAACTCGTCGTTGCTTCATATTAGGGAAGAATAATTTTGCTGAAGTATCTAAAAATTTAGCTAAATACAGATCTGAAAATAATTTTGTTTAAACTAGTTGCTCAAAATTTTTTGCAGCATTTCTTATCATGCTTGAGATTTCTATGTAATTATTTTTATGATCCAAAATTATATTCAAATATATTTATATAATTGAAAAAGAATACTAAAGTTAATAAATATTTGTTTAAATAGTTCTGAGTAAATATTTACTAAACGTAAACATATACTTTGATACAAATCTATTAACTTAACTATCATTTTTTTATGGAATATATATTTATTTACTATGAGTAAATGTTTATTTAGTACTATTCAAAGAAATTAAGATTTAGTAAATTTTGTTTCAATTTAAACTTTCAGACACTTCAGCAAAATCGTACAAAAATTTTTCAGATTTACAGTCTGGAATGATATAAAAATCTGCGCTAAAGTTCGAAGACTCATTACGGACTAAGAGAAAGAATTTTACATTGCAGAAGGAAGGTTAAATGTTAACTTCAGCTCTTCGAATACGTTCAAGAATTCTATGCATACGCGAAGAGTATCTTAAGCTCTCGTCTCATAACAATGACGAATTAATATGGCGGTAGTGGTGGCGGTAATGGCGGTGACACTAAAGATAAGAAAAATTTTCGTGAAAAGCTGCCGACATGATTTATAATGACATGTCGGTATTGTTTCTTCAAACACATCGCTGGAGCTTTTCACGTTATTCATAGGCGGCATGAGACTCGTTTACGGCTTTACGGTTAGCCGCACGGGATTCAAGCGCCTTGCATTACCATAATATGAACCATTACGATGAACCAGCTGGTCGAACGATGCGTTTTCGCACGATATAAGCAAGAGAAAGAGAGAGAGAGAGAGAGAGAGAGAGAGAGAGAAAGGGATACATCGAGAAGAGGCGGAAAACAAGGAGAGTAAAAGGGTGTTGCTACAATATTTTTTCAACGGGTAATTAGGTGCGCTGCATAAGAAATGGTATTTTAATGAATCGTAAAGAGCCACCGGTTTTGTGACATTACCGTGCCGCACCGCCAGGAATCTTTGCTACCTGTAGATTATACGGCCATTATAAAAGTACATCGTACATAAATAGCGGTTATAAATTTGACAATTAAAACGCACACTTCTGAAATTTGCCAAAGAAACCGTAGCGAGCCTTCTTTAGACGTTAATCTATTTTATTAATACCGAATTGTGATGTAATGACTTACACTTTACAACGAAACTTTAAAATTTCATTTTGCTATAAAATATTTGACTTTCGTATTAGTTATTTGTCATGGAACAAGTCGAAATATGGTTTCCAATTGGAATTATTCCATTTTCTCTAGAAAACACAGTAGAAATCTAGAGAATAATTGAATAACACCGATCGAAATCCTTTCCGAATAATTACATAATACCCTGAACAGGACTGAAACGAAATGTTTGCAGTTAATTTCGTTGATAAGTACATTCTAATTGTTTGCAAATTATATTTTATCACTTTATAAATATATTATTTATACATATAACAACTGAATACTAAAAGCTCTAGGCTATCTATCTATCTGCTACAGGCAATTTATTTATATTTGATATCTATCTATCTGCTATAGGCAATTTATTTATATTTGATTCATTTGTAATATTCTACCATTTAATTAATTTATTTCTCGTCTTCAAATAGAAATAATCATCCTTCTGAAGCATCCATTTGACATTTAAAGAAATAGAAATAATTTTAAAAAAAATTAAATGTTTAAATAAAGAATTAAAATTTCCAAAACTTTGATATCTTTTAAATATTAACTTTCAAATAATCCTAATAAACCTAATCCTCTTTTTTTCTCTTGTTCTTAATAATTTTGCATACACATATATATCTATACACTATTTCCTTTGCATGTCGATAGGCACTACAAAAAAAATGATTACTCGATTGACACTCGAGAGTAAATTCATCGTAACACATATATTTCACGCGATTGGAGCGTCGTTAACTCTCCGGTCTTTTCTCGTCATTGTCCGATTGCGTCACGGTCGCGCACGTGCCTGGAGCAGTTCTTGGGAGTCCGGCGGAGTCTATGGGAAATAAAAATGGTAACCCAACGTGATCTCACCGTTGAAGGCTGCTTTCATCCGATTCATTCGTCCGGATTACGAAGACCTGTGAAACGCATCCGTCTGCTATGCGTGACTGTGCTATGCAAGGATACGTATGACAATCATATGCGTACATACGTGCATTGCATCAGTATAATTGACAAATATTGCGAAGTCTAGTTATTAACTGTTATTTTTATGTATTATTGTGACTCTAAATTCTTTGGGGTGGAATCTCACTCCAAGACCTAATTTTTCCTGATTGACTTATGATTAAGCTTAACCTGATGTTTCACACAATAGGTTTCACTCATGACATTATCATAGCCCATTGAATAAAGAATCAGATCAAGCCTAACTATGAGTTAATCAGAAAATGAAAAATCGGGCCTGAAGAGTAAAAATTGAGTCAGTCTTTAAAAGAGTAGCTCAATTTTCAATGCCATCATCTTTAATGCCTTTTCTATCAATGTAGTTTCATTTTAATCTTTGTTCAACTAACTCTTCATCTTCTGAAATTAGAAAAAAAAATGAAGAGTAAATTGAAGAGATTAAAGTTAATCTACATAGTTAGAACGGATATAAGAATGAGATTTACTCTTCAGAGTGAGATTCACTGTAAAAATTTTAAAGAGTAACAAAGCATTTAATCCAAATTTGTCGAAGAACTATCATATAAATCACAACCTCGAATAATAACTGAAATTTTTTATTACAAGCCCCCATTCCGTATTCGCAAGATGAATTGACCTTACTGGTGAATTGTTCAACGATTCTCGAGGAGAACAGCAATGTTTTCGATAATGCCACGGCGAGTGGAAACAGCGAGCGGAACGAATGCAACCTCGAACTCTCCTCAAACCTACGGCGAATCGACTGAAGAAGCAGGTGTGTCGAAACGCATTACAGGAAATTCTACCACCAACGAAGATATAATTCAAATTAAAATAAAATATAAACTCACCAATACGATGCGCAGCAGCAGAGTTGTATTACGTCAATCTGTAAAATATAAATACATATAAATTATAGAGAGAGAGCATATAAAATAATTTATACTGAAAAAATTATTACGGTTTCCATCCCAAACTGACTATTACGTGCTACACAATCTGTGCTATATTTGTCTTTTTCATGTTAAACACTTAATAGAAAAATTATACAATTTTCAAAAAAATATTTTTCTTAACTACAATATTTTAATTAATTAGAGATAAGAAAAAAAATTTAATTTCTGACTCTAAATAATTTAAATAATTCTACATTTCAAGCATTCCATAATTATTTATATGTATATAAATATTAAACATTATAAATATTTTATTTCAGCGTAAAATAATGTAAAATAAGTTCGTAACGTATCTAGTGAGCTAATTAACAATTTAAATAATTACATAGATCAACAATTTAGATAATATATTTAGGTAGATACTATATAGTAAATTAGGTAGATAGTATATTATTCCAGTAAATTTACATAGAATTATTTAAGCACTTGAGATTCAGCTTGACGGTCTCAAAGGCTTTCTTTCGTTTCTTATTATGTGCTGATCAACAATGTTTTGTGAAATTATATACGTATTAGGATAAAATTAAAATGTATAATAAAACCAAACCGTCGTTGGAATAAATAATTAATCTCACTAGTCATAAATAAATAATATAAATTACTTACACACAGTTGCTCCGCCGTTGCCCGATGCCTCCTAGGCCGCCTCCTCCTCTCAAGTTAGAATCCTTGATGTCACTCACACATATAGCAGCAGCATCTGCGGTGATACAGTTAATTACATTACGCACGTACTAATCATCAGAATACGGTAATCGTTCGGCACTTTGTACGACACTCCCGGCATCACATGCGCATTTTACCGTATTACGGTAGTTGTATGACGAAATATAAATCACACGAAGCCGCGATCTGCACATAAACTTACGTCGAACAACGTCCATCATGATTTTTTCCGCCATGTTCAAAATTAATTCTAATACCGCAAACTTCACTCATGAAAGGCTCAATCGACTAATTCTAATACCACAAACTTCACTCATGAAAGGCTCAATCGATTAGGATTAGAACGGTCAACGTAATGCTACAGATTATAAATGCCTTGAATTCTTTGATTAGTCAATTAGTAGGTACAATTCTTTTCTCCGACTGATCAATCAAACGTTCCAAAGCATATGCAATGAGATTTTCATCGTATCTATGTACGTACATATCTGGAATTGATTAGGATTAGGTTAGGTTTACCACCCGCTTGTACGATCAATTTCGATCACACATCTCGCGGTAATTTAACGATATACATGTTAAAGTCTGCATTTATGCTACGCGATTAAAAATTCCACGATACGGTGCTAATTATAACTGATTCGATCCCTTCCTACCTGCCGTGAACGCTGCTCGATCCGCTCGATCGAAGAGTTGATCCATGTATTACGCAGCGCCCCCCGCGATCGAAGAATTTCGACGGCCGGGTCGCGCCACTACGCCGTTACGAATAAGAGCGTGGTGACCTTTTGTAAAAACACAGCGCGGTGTAATACGCCGCGTCATCGTTGTGCGATACCGAAAAAAACCGTCGTAAATACGGTTACCATTTAAAAAATGTGTAACGTATTATAAACGTGCAACGTCTTTTTCGTGGGACTATTTCGATGTACATTTGGCGCGAAATGTTATCACGTCGGTGCATGCACGAACGTATTGCTAAAATATTATAGTATCTACTTTCTTTACTTTTTGAAGTAGGTAGTTTACGTGTGTATGTTGAATTTCGTCGCGCAACTGATAACTGTTATAATTGATTATTAAATTTTACGATGTGCAAGTAATTATTTGAATGGTATTACAGATGTTTGCTTTGTATGAGATCAGTTACAAAAAAGTTAACACACACACTGGATATTATTTTGCAGATGAATATAAGATATATATTTATAATGAGCGCAAAAAGTATTTATACAGAAAATTCTTTTAAAAAATAAATTAATTTGCAATTTACTAATAAAAAAACGAATTAAATAGGTTGTCTATTTCTCAAACTTATTTCATCTAAAAAACTGTGTAGTAATTAAAATGTATATAATCCTAAATTAATTGAAAATGAAAAATTATAATGTAGATTCGCAAAAAATATTCATACAGTTTCTAAGTATAAAACCAAGAGCACGCGAAGCTCTTTTGTTTGAATTCGGATAGAAACAGATTTATTGTATAAAATTAATATTTACTTTTTATAATCAAGACTTTTTTTTATAAAAATTTCCTCAAAAATGTACGAATACTTTTGCACTCACTGTGTGTACGCATTATTTAAAAAATCATATTGTGATTTTGTAATTTACATTAGAAATGTAATTTTTAATATTTTGTTCAATAAGCTTCATAACAAATTAAAAAATTGCGATTATTTTTGTAACGTTTATTTGAAAACGAAAAGGACTTTTATCGCAGCTCTCGATTGCTTGTTATTGCAATTCCATAATTTTAATCAGCGCTTTGTTATTATGTTGAAGCTGCAATCAGGATAGAACAATACGTGAGAGGATTACATTTTCAATACTTTGTCCCGATACATATTTTTAGATTTACTTATTTAACAAAAATGTTCACAAATAGAGGAAAAAAATAAGGATAACATATATATTATTGGATTTGCATTACTCGATGAGTGATCACTGTTGCAACAAGATACATAAAACATGTTCTCGCATCGATCAACATTTCCGAGAGAGCCGCTTACTTCCCCGGTGAAATTCAATTGGAAACTGCAAATGAATCTGATCTCCGTTTGCTTCACGGCAGGGCATTAGTCACCCTCTTCCGTTTCCTCCGGTTCTTCATGAAGAAACAGTGACTATCGTACTTACATACAGCCGAACGTTCGCAGCCAGGTGCGTACGAAGTCGGCAAGCGAGTGCACAGCGGCCAATCGTTTATGTACGGTGCCTTCTTTCCCGACGATAAAATTGCGGCAAGTGTCCGCTCTCGCGGCTTGTGTGGGCCGCGGCCGTATATTCATCGCGGCACTCACGCCGACTGCCATTAAGCGCGCAGCTCGATACGCATTTATATGATGCGTCTGCATACACGCCGACGCACGTCGCACAATGCTGTCTAAGCGATGAAATTTATACATTAATTTCGACCAAATTATCTCCAAATTTACCACCACTCCAAATTATATCCACTCTACAAAATAGCGCTGCCTATAGAGTTCTCACTGAATTAACACCCATAATGATGTTGATACACAAACACCAGAAGTAAAATATTCACACCAACATGAAAGTTACCACAATGAAAATTATTATTAATTATTAATTAGATTTATTTATTACTAATTAGATTAATTATTAATTATTAATTAGACATCGCATGGACATATTAAACTCCATATCGATATTTTTAGAGCGCGATATTAGTAAAGTATATTTTAAAATTTAAATCATAATTAAATGTGCCTATAAGAGAGCCAACTCTGAATGATAGTGTGCACTTTAATTTATACGATACTATTATACATTAATAATCTATAAACGTTTCGATCCCATTAGACTCCAGTTTAGTACATACAATTACGGACAATAAGCGTAAAAGTTTCTTCACATGATTAACAACGATCGGTAATTGAAAAGTACATAAAATATTGTGTCATATAATACAATAAATGTAATTTTAAATAACGTAACTTTATATGGCGGATGTGGTATATGAACACGAACATACCGTGAACGCAGTTTACGTTAACGTAGAAATGCGCGAACGCGTGACATTGTACTGGTTCTTTACCGATGATGAAATTGGGCGTGCGGAATTCTGGTGCAAAGGCAAAGAGACGCGATTTAACTCGACATTCGAGGAAGACACGATGACGGCCCTCGTTCCACATTCGGCGAACGTACCAACCCCAAATTACCCTATTCTGTCAGCAGCAGTCTGCTTACACTCTCTGATTCCGTAAGGCGCTCGAAGTTGCGCGTCGCTTGAAACGCTCGTGTGCGACAACTG
>NW_017304438.1:4671183-4672684 GCF_001594115.1 Trachymyrmex septentrionalis | reverse complement strand
ATGTAGGTAATACACGGAAACAATTTTGCTGAAATATCTAAAAATTTCACTAAATATAGATTTAAAAATAATTTTTTTTTTATCAAAATAATTATAACAAAACGCTATGTAGAACGATCGAGCGTGAGCGATGTGCAAAAAGTATTGATATTCTAGCAATCAGTTTGAAAGTTCCTAATCATTATTATTTCAACAATTTTCAAAAAATGATTTTCAAATCTGCATCTAGCTAAATTTTTAAACCGTTCTTTCCATTTGCTATTTAAAAAATCGTCGTAGTTGTTTCATTTCACTTATTAATCAAGATATCGTATTTAAAAAAATATTTTAAACTTGGTTTCTCTTCGTTCTTTTATTAATTCTATTTATCTCGTTTTCTCCTTTTCTACCTTTTATTGACCTTGAAAACAAGCGATCCTTATTGACCATTGTTATTGTTTAGATTAACATTATGTTTATTATATAAAAAATATAGAATTCCAAAATTTTGTAATTGTTCAAAATGTTGCAATTATGTTCTTCATACTGATAAAATACTTCCTCACTTTCTTTTTAAAATAATTTACTTGCCTAATGCTTTTAATGAGTATCCTAAGAAACGCTGGTAATTCTAGTGTTAAAATAGAACATCGAGTTCTTTTAATTTTGTCAACTTTATATGATGTGAAAACGCAAGGTGGCGATGATAATAGCTGGTATCAGGGGCGAAATCAAGGCGCGAAAAAAGTAGGCGACCGTTTGCAGCGCAAAAAGGAGCAGCAATAAGCTTGTAATTTCCCAGCGATTACCCACGATGTATGTGTCAGGTAACGACGCGGCCAGGTGAATACACTCCGTATTATACGCGCGTGCTTACTTGTCTCTCGTAGGAAGCTGCCAACTGATTTCGCCAGGCGATATACATATATGCATAGATTCACGACATCCGTACGTACGTACACGCATACGCGTATATACGCGAACGATGCGAGAATTTCTCAGGATGCTCGATCGCATGCAAACGCACCTTCGTCCCCACCTTCTTTCTTTAGTCAACCTTATACCGCTTAATCAAAAGAACTGATATCACTACCGGAGTAAGGTAATATGACGCGCATACAAAGTATTTCGATGGGATGTTCTATTATGACATTTAGAAAATCTCTGTCTCCTTTTTAATTTGTTTATTTTAATCTGTCTTAGCATGATTACAACATTTTGAAACATTAACAAATTTCGGAATTCTATCTTTTATATAATAAACATGATGTTAATTTGAATAATAAAAGACGGACAATAATAACTTGATACTTTTAGTGTCAATAAAAAATAGGAAAGGAGGAAACGAGATAAACGATGCATTGAAAAAAAGAGTGTTTTGTATCTATCACTATAAATTGCATGATAAATTAATTATGGTTAAAAGCTCCACTTTTATAGTTATTTTCTATATTATAATGTAATAATGATAATTATACTATTTATAGTATTATGTACTAAAAAAAATATATATATATATATG
>NW_017304438.1:4652790-4671142 GCF_001594115.1 Trachymyrmex septentrionalis | reverse complement strand
AATATATATATATATATATATGTATATATATATGTTAATATTGAAAATTACTATAATTTCTAAAATTAAATTAGCGCTCTTAATCATAATTATTTCACCATGTAATTACAGTCATAAATACAGGACACTTTTCTCAGAGTGGTTCTGTGTAAAATGATGATTTCTAACTTTAATTTAAAGAAACGCGCGAAGAATTTTAAGTAATTTTTAAATAATTTTTTAAAGCACAGATAATTAAAAATTACAAGAACAAATAATCAACTGATTTGTTGTACATATATTTGCTCATTAAAAATTTACTCGGAAATGGCGGAGTCTGTACTTTCAAACGATAAGAAGTCACGATTCCTACCTGAACCTCATTACCACATCGTTTATACTACGAAGGATGTAAAATTCGCGCTTAATTATTTAAATAAATGTACGCCGGACGAGGGACGAAATGGTAACACGCAATTCCGAGCGAGTAACTCTTTGTGTACTCACCATACCGCGCAGCTTATTAACATTGCTCATGATCCTACCGATAGCAAGAATGTTTTCTTGGAAACCACTTCCCTTCTTTCGAATTTTCTCAATTATAACGCACGTACGTATCCGTGCAGACGTGAAGTAAAGAAATTACTTGGGAGGCTAGGAATTATTCTTATTAGGAGAAGCAACATCGGAATACTAGCTAAGTTCGCAGGTTCGCACGAATTGCTGAAAATCAGGCTCAAACTTCGTAGCGTTCTTCGTCAAATGGTATTCCTTCGCCCCCGAAAACCCATTATTTTTATTCCGCAAGATAGGGTAGGAGGATAGAGTCTTGCATAACGCATAAAAAATAAATTAGTTCTTACAGTTTTTCATTTTCTTCACAGAAAAAAATGATTTTGCTATAAACACAAAGTGCTTGCAAAATTTAATTGTCAAATTTGTTTGCTGCTTATAGCGAACAAATCTGTGTACTAGACAAATATCTTGCATTTGTTGCAAATAATTTTTGTAGTAAATACAAAAAAAAATAATTACTTTACGATCTCTATAATTGCAAGTGAAATTTGCACAGGATTAGCGTTCGTAACAAATTTTTTCTCTCGCATTTCTTTCCCTGAAATAAAAAACTCTGGTTGATTTTCTTATGCTTTACGCATTATGCGTTATGCAAAGGTCTATGCTCCTTCCTTTAGATATTAATGGCCCGTTACATTTCGCGTATGTATGAAAGTTTTCAGGAACAACGGAATTTCATTTCATGTTCACAGCGAACGCATCTTGACGCGTTAATGTTTCGATTGCTCTAGATGCGGTTGGGGTGCGAGTACGTGCCCTGCACTCGCTGGATACCCCGATAAATGTCTCTCGGACGATCAATATGCGTAATAAGCCACGATGCTATACAAATGCCACCCAGTATGCCTGCGATGCAAATAAAAGCTGAAAGCCGTTTCCTAATGCGTTTACGTGGTATTCCAAGCACGGATATATCGGATCGTAGCAATCGGTAGTGGTATTTATCCTAAGCAGGAACGAACGTTGGCGTACGACGCAATACATTGCGCATTAGGCTAATCGTGTCGTAATCGTGTTAATTCGATTAAAACTCTTCGATTAAAATATTTATTAAACGTATAGCGAATTCGATTGGCGGCACTAGTGCATATTAAAGCCGTCATATTATACACAAATGCATATTTGATACAAATGTGTATGAAACCTCAAATCCTCGACTTTATTGTGCTGTTTCATAAAACATGTATTGGACGTTTTATCATTCAATCCAAGATATTTGCGTATCAGTTTTATAATGAAATTAGATACAACGACTTTAATATGTATCAATGCGCGTAATGGTTCTAATCAAATTCGTTATTAGACAGATTGATTATTAAGGGGAGATAACACATTGATGTACGTCACACCCGACTCAATTCGATTGCTTACAACTTTCATAAAAATTAAGATCCCATAAAAAATTATTTTTTAGTTGAAACATTGGATATTAAAAAACATAACGATATATTCAAGCAAATGTCAAGCAATTTCATTAATAAAAAGCAATGGGAAAAATATTGGAAAAGTATTGGGTAAAATAGTTTCCCAAAAAAGTATTTAAAGATTAAGAAGTAAGTCTCGAATCTTTCCTCCAATTTTTAATCTACAATTTTTTCTTAAATTTTAACTAGTAATTTTTCCATTTTGATTGTAGCTATATTTAATTCAAAATTTCGTTAGGTTCTTCCCAAAAGTGTCTAATAAGTATATAAACGATATCGCTCATTTAATAACTCAGATATTTAATTCATCAATAACCAAAAAGGTTATTAAATAATAACGAAGAAATAGTTTCTGAGAAGAACCGAGGTAATTGTAACGTTTACAAAGAAATTGTATTCTAATGCACGCATTTCTATCATTTTAATTATAAGTCATTGAAGTATCTCGATTTGTAAAATCAAGACGTATTAATGTGAAGGAAAATATAAATTAATGTTTGACTTCCACGAAGCGTTAAATATGAGTATTATAGGAAGAAGAAGCTCGTATTATTTAACCGAGCATTAAATTCATGAGATCGAGATGTTGATTTACAGAGCGTAATCAACAAACAAACCACAGAATCGGAAGTAAACAATATAGATACAAATATACAATTATGTTAATTATAACGATTATAGCAATTATCTATTTTTTTTCACACCGTCATTATCTACATGAAAATCCACTGGCAACCTTCCATGCGGAAACTCAATGTAAGTACCTGAAACAACTAATGCAATTATTTATTGTTAGATGAAATGGTTGTGTGCCGGAGAATAGATACTTGAAGAGAAATACCTGCATAAAATCGCTCGTAAAACACGCATATCTTCTTTTTAAAGCTGTAACTATAATTAATATGAACCAATCCGAGCGAAATTGCTTTTATAATTTACGCCAGTTCCAAGAAAAAAGGAAAAAAAAAGAAAAAGAAATTTCAAAATTGCAAAAACAATTCAAAATATTATCGTTCTTTGTAATTTTTCTTAACGTTTCTCTGGCTTTTAAATAAAACTAGTAAAAAAGAAAAGCGAAGCAAGACAATGAGTGTAAATATTATATATGGCACTAATAATTTGCAAATATTTCTACTTACAACAATTATGTAAAAATCACGGAAGAATTCTCTACGATAAAGAAATTCTTGAAGTTCGGTCGGAGTTACGATCGCGCACATCAAAATGCACGTACATGCACATAATATAAAGAAACGCGAGGGCTTTCGCACGTCAATAGCGCACGTAAATAAAAACCAATTTATTTATTTATTCCGGCTCACGTCTATGAATAGATTCCGTCGTGGAACGAGGGAAGAAACTCCGGTAGAGCACTCTCGTTTTCTTCCTTTTTTTTTCCGGGGCTTTCCCTGCTTGGGAAGATCTCACCGATTCTATTCTCTCCTTCTCCTTTTATTCCAGATATATTTTTATTTGATTTATATCTTATGTATGCAGTTTTAACTCGTCATGCACACGTCATTAGCAATATGGCTTATTTAGTGGAATGTATAACAGTTATCGCAATTAAATATATATATGTGTTGAGTTAAATTCGCATGTAGCATGATAATTGGTGGAATTCTCTTGCACAGAAAATAATAAGATAATGGCTGGCTGCTTTTCGATGTCGTTAACACGTAACATGTCCGTTACTTAGAATCTTGTTACGGTTAACGCTTTATTTTTTTGCAATCTTAACTATTTCCTGAAGTAAAATACCATCATAGAATGCGATTTATTTTATAAATATATTAAATATTCCTCAGGTCGATATAAAGTTGTTATTTCCGCCACTTCCTATTAACGCCAAAAATACATCGATTACCTTAGCGAGAGGTCGATTGCACCGGTCGTGCACGAATGCATGAACGATCGTTTGGCCATCGATCGCGCCCAGCAGGTGATGATCACTACGACTTTCAACGAATTACGTCTTGAATACGTAATAATATATTCGCGCCCGGCACGCAGCGAGAGAGTTCATTTCCATTCAAGCACCACGACGACATTTAAACGGATTTGCATGCACAACGTTCGGTTTCGACGATGACTGAAATAAACGCGCCTCATTCCCGACAAACGAGTCGATAGTAATGTTCTTTGTCATTTCGTAAGACACTCGTAGTTAAGGAAATATTTTAGTTCGACTCGATATTATTATTTTTCTACACCGTATTTGGTTTAAAGAAAATTAAAGTTAATTTCTTTACTTGAACAGAAAAGTCGTTACAGTGATGCTGAATGAATTATTTTTGTGAAAGGATACAATGAAATAATAATAAATTATTTGATAATCATAATAATCATTAAAACTGTCTACATTTGAAAATTTTTGTTAATACTTATGTCAGGATTGTGTTGACTTTTCTTCAACTATAATTGATTATACAATTTGACAAAAGGATGAATATCATAATTTGATTTGATTTAATATATATTGACCAGAGAATGAACATATAATCTGCACTTATTTAATTCACATATGACTTATACCATTGCGATTTTCTACTTATTGAGGCTTACGAAATTTTATAACACTTCAGTAGAATTTATGACTATTTTAATAATGATGCAATTTTTATATTTTAAACCATCGTTCGATATTCGTGTTAAGCATCATTAAAAATTATTTGTTTTCGCCTAACATTGAAAATGACCTGATAGAGATCGAACTATCTATTTTATTGTTTACTACAATCATCATATAAAAATTTTAACAATAAACATTCAGCTCGTATAACTCATTATTTTCAAATCAATGAAATAATAAAACTTACCAAGAAAAGATTTTAAAAATAGAATCCCATCTCTAACGAATAATAAAATTTATGAACATATGAATAATAGTTGCGTAAACCATTTCTAATCGTGCAATTATAGATTACACGTCGAGATAGTTTTTTATTACACCGTTTAACTACGTAAGACAAATGGCACAAACGTGCGATCTTTTTTATTTAATCGCACCATGTGCGTCGCGATAATGTCGTAAACTTTCACTGCCAATTTCATTGTCTGGCAATACTTCCTATGGTGTTCCGCCTCGCAAAGTAAATAGGCGAAAGGTGGTGGGGAAACGCGCGCTTTACTGTCTTGCCTACAATTTGCATAACTATGCAAATGACGTGGCGGCAATTAGGCTACAAGGTTCGCCGGGCCTACTTTTTCTTTGTCCAAGGTCTTCCTTGAATCATCCTGCGAAATATCGTACAGAAAAAACAGCATAAAATACTAATCACCTCAAGTAACAAGAACTTTACACTTTACAGTAACGAAAATATTGTATATACTATATAAAATTATTTCATGAATATGTGAGTTGAACAAAATTTTGTGAAATTATAAGATAGCACAATTTTATAACACAATCCCTTATTTTATTTGTCAAACAGTACAAACAATCGTATTTATATATCTCGCATAATTTGCGTATTTCTGGATATAAAGTAGAAATATGAAAAGGATGAAAAAAAAGGACGAGGAAGATATTTGGGACAGACAAAAGCGACCGGTGTCGGAAATATCCACGAATAAAAATATATCACAAACTGAGCTCTATCAACAGAATAGAGCCAGCTTCTAGAGATTATAATTGAGACGTGGGTTTCTTTCTTCTCTGTTTCACACACACACACACACTCTTTCTCTTTCTTCTCTTCCTGTTTCACTTGTTCGTTCATTTTACTATTGTTTGTTTTTACTTTTAAAAATAAGTTTTCTACGTATAAAAGTAATTTCAATATGATTTAAGCACTGATTTTTTTCCTTAGTATTTCATAAAGTCATTTTCGTAAAGGCATCTCAAAGAATCATATGCATTAAATAGTCCATTAAATAGTCCATTAAATATCCATCAAGTAAAAATACAAAAAAAGATGTAATATAATACATTGCTCTTTAATTTAATGTGTGATATTATTGCTTCAGTCTGTTTGGATTACATTTCCAAACTAAAAATTGAATTTAACGCATAGTTTGTAGAATTGAACTTATATATGTATATAAAATACCGAATTATTTAAGATACTAAAGATCCAGTTTGACTATTTAAGATTTTTCTTTCTTACTTGTCGTGTGTTCACATTATAATTTTAAAAGACACTTTGTTTAATATTGAATAAATATATATTAATTTACACGATTACGCTCGATTAAAGCAAAAGTACTTTTTGTAGATTAAATAAACATAATTAGATTTACATACACGACATAATAATTTATTCATTAATTTATATTAATTAGAAAAGCGATCGAATATTCAAATATCGAATTCGATTTCAATTAAGATTTGATATACGACATAATAATTTATTCATTACAAATTAGAAAAACAAGAAGCAGAATATTTATCAAGCAATACATTTTTATTACAACCACACCACAGTCACGATATTGCACGAAATAGGTATCTATGTACCGAAACGCAAAACACTTTTATAAAAGAAACGTTACACGTTATAATATAACGTATTTCTTGGAATGCGTGACGGTTTTTTGTTTTCGACAACTACGAAGTACAACTACGGAGCGCTATGTTTACAAAAGGTCGCCTCGTCGCTTGACTCGCTACGTCATTATACGTCACTCACAACGGCGAGACTCGCGCAGTTAGGCAGCGGCTCGAGCCGCTCCGTGTGTGTCGCATTTACCTTCGAGCCGTGATCTGTAAGAGATACTGCGGAACGCCGAACGCGATTATCCGGTACGATTACTGCAATTAGCGTTTATCTATCTGCTCAGTTGATTAAATCTCGCTACGACTATTTGCCGAAAAAGATATTTTGCGCGATTTATCCATTTACAATAAAACTCGAAGAGTTAAACTTGTAAGATTACAAAAGTTACTTGCAATTAGTTATTTTGTCGTGAAAGTATACAAGCCATAGTTATTTCTATATAAAGTTTAACTATCATTCATCAATAATACGCGAATATTTCGCAGGATTGTTGCATTTAGAATTTTATGTTATGTATTTATGAATATTGTATCTTTTCGAACGATTCGTCGTGTTTTAATGAACTATCCAATTGACCCTCGTTTATATTTTATTAGGATTGATTGTATTTAGCAGAAAAAACAGAGCTTTGCTGATGTAAGATTCTTTAATATGCATGATTCCGCCCTTAATTCCTCACTAGACTAAATGTTGAAACCAATCATATTAAAGAATTTTACGACAGTTGCAAAACTGCCTTTTTTTGCTGAACGCAGCCGTTGAAATAATACTTCAAAAATATTAAATTCTGCGGTTGGCAACAATTAATACGCCGTGCGTTTCGGGCGGATCAACGCAACGAGTCGAGTAATGTTCGTTGTCGAGTATAAAAAGACGTAATAGAATTATAATTAACGCTATATTTCGATGTTTTCTAGTCGCGTGACGTAAATTCAACGTATATTAGTTACTTACAAGAATCTACAAATAGCGAAATATATTCGATCAAAACTGCGAGCGGTCGGTAAACCTCATTTCTGGCCGTGATCTATATAATTTAATCGGTCGAGCTTGGCATAGCGAAGTGAAGTTGGCGCGGATTGAGAATCGCGGCGTTCAAAATTTATCCGTTGTCGTTTGGTCGAGTGTCCTCCCACCTAACGTTCGCAACGCTTTCGTGTGCATATCATTTCATTCTTGTTTGTTCGATGACAACGGGGATGAGATGATGCTCGCGAACGTTGTGAATGCCAAGTGGAATGCATCCTGAGTTACGAATTGTCGAGTAAATCGCGACTTGTGCGTGTGATTTGATCGACTTTCATCGTAATTCAACAAAATGCGCATCGCGTCCGACTAACATCGGGAGTGCCGTGCGATTATTGTGTTCGATTTTGATTATTAGTTCATGTACAATACGGTAATTAATCATATATTATCGCGAGTGTTCTGTATGTGTGTGTGTGTGTGTGTGTGTGTGTGCCGTTGAGGAATATAACCTAACCTGAGAGGAGGAGGAGGCCCAGAGAGGCATCGGGCAACGGCGGAGCAACCAAGGTGTAAGTAATTTATTATTTATTTACGACTAGTAGACTTAATCGTTTATCCCAGCGACAGATTCAGTGTGGTATGCGTTTCAATTTAATACGTAATATAATATTTACATAAAACATTATCGATTAGCATTAATATTGTAGATACTTTATGAGTTTTATTTTACGTTGAAATGTTTAATAAAATATTTATAATGTTTAATATTTACAGACATGTAAATATAATTTTAGAATGCTTTGAAATGCACAATTATTTAAATTATTTAGAGTCAGAAATTAAAATTTTTGCTTCTCTCTAATTAAAAGGTTGTTATAGTTAAGGAAAATATTTTTTTGAAATAAAACTATAATATAGAGCTAAGAACCAACTCAGGATAATGTGTAAGTAACAATATTATAAGCAATCTAAAAACGGACAGACGGACCGACCTATTGTAAATTTGAGAGGAAGGACTTACGGTATTATAGACTTCATACGATTATGTAATTTCTGGAATAAACTATAAACAAGTTCCGATGGAAAGCTGATTGAATCTAGGCCATATCTTACCATAATTATTCTTTCCAACATACGAATACACATGCGCTTTTTATATATTGAACTTCTTGCGTAGTTACCGGTAACATTAAAATTTATTTTTTAACATTGAAGGACCCGATGGAGGTCGAAACGTCTATACGTTTTTAGATTGTTTACAATAATAATGTTACTCACACATTATCCTGAATTGGTTCTTAGTCTTACTACATTATATTCTTTAATTTATTTAATTATTGGAACCGTTATTATTTATTGAATTTTTTAAAAAATTGTATAATTTTTTTTATTAAGTATTTAAACATGAAAAAGACCAATATAGCACAAATTGTGTAGAACGTAATAGTCAGTTCGGGAAAACATATAATTTTTTTAGTATAAATTATATTATACACTACTACAATTTATATGTATTTATATTTTACAGATCGACGTAATATAATACAACTCCGCTGCTGCGCATCGTATCGGTGAGTTTATATTATATTTTAATTTGAATTATATCTTCGTTGGTAGTGGAATTTCTCGTAACGCGTTTCGATACAGCCAGCCGCTTCTTCAATTGATTCGCCATAGATTTGCGGAAGAACTTGGAAGTTGCATTCGTTTCAATTTCTATTTCCATTTGCCATCACATAATCACAAACATTGCTATTCTTCCCAAGATTATCTCTCCATTCAATTCTATCCGTAATAATAATTTACCGCGAAAGACAAGTCATCTTGCAAATGTATACAAATATTAAATAAAAATTTTATTTATATAGTCACATTTCATTTTAAGTAATGTTCTTCTAAAAAATTCTTTTAAAAAAGTAACCTTTTAAAATAGATATAAATGCTTTGCTATTAGGAGATTAACAATCTAATGACACAATTAAATTTTCGTAATAATTCGCTTGTTATATCAATGAACGCTTATACGACTTTCATATATTAATTGCATTTTTTAAGAATATTTTTAAGAGTATTTTTTAGAAATTTTCACTTTCTGAATACGATAAAATTACTAAAAGTTTGTAACAGGGAAAAAAGCTTGTTTGAAGATCACTTTGAAAATTGAACAAGAATATTAAAATTTGGATAAATACGCCATCTTCAAAATTTTAATTATTTTTTTATATTTGGGAGGGTAAAATTGAAACAAAAAAAAACACTATTTATTTCCTTACATCTTTTTGGGCAAAAATCTACCTCTTTTTTAACACCTCCTTTCCTTTGCTCTGGTGTCAATTACATGATCATTTTTCTTTGTCGTGCCGATCTGAAGAGATTGAAATAAGATAGACACACACACATACATAGAACTGTTGAGAAAGAGAGAGATGTTGAGAAAAAGAGTAGGAGAGAGGCTAATATATTCTCATAATACCCATAAACTTCCTAGATGAGAGCGCCTTTCGCGGCGCCGAATCTCTATTATTAAATGCATATCAATCAGCTATATGAAGGGAGCGGGGAAAGGAGGAGTGGATGCTTTGATGCGCTTTTAAATGCGCCCCGCTTGATTTATCGACCGCTTCCTCCGATTTTGAACAGTCGACCTTGGACACCAAAGTCGTTCCATTAATTCGCGGGTAATGAAGATCAAACACTTTCGAAATAGTGGCCCCGATGATGCGCGAATTTGATCGAGTTCTCGAACGATAAACTCGATGAGTAAACTTCGTGAGTTTTCGGAATGGTATTTTTATGATCATTCGTAACATGAGAAATTGTGATTACTTTAATCACGAGATCGAATGTTAAATTCATTCTGAATAACATTTGCAATCACTCAATTGGTTCATTGTCATCACATATCTTACACGTAGATCTTGTCACGAAAGTCGGTTGTGTCGTAATGGACGATCATCGTTTGCATGAGCAATGCGATGATTAAGCAGATGATTACGGCGTTTATTACGTTTTTCTTGGCGCTCACGTCATCGTTCGTTTACGGTTTTTTTTTTTAAACGATTTCGATTCCAGGATCTGCCGCTCATTAAAAGTTATGAATACATGGATCTTTTACATTTCCGCGATACGCTGACTTTCCGTTGCGTATAATAATTAATGAATAGCAAATGTAAATATTAATACGCGAATGCATATACTAGAACTGTACAGTGTAAAAAAATAGATAGACTACGCGAATCGATTTTCCAACTTCCCTTCCACGCTACCTACATCTTCAACCGGATGATACGGTGCTTAGGATGGAACGTTCAACGCGATACGAATATGTTATCGTGGGGATAATTATAGTCGGTATAGGTAGAAGCGCAATTTAAAAATGCGCATAACTCGTCAAGTGTTACTAAGTATTGATGCAACAAACGCAACAGAGAATTGCCGCGTTAAATGTTATGGGCGCAAATGTAACAATGTTGTAATATATATCAGAGATAAACGATAAGTAGTATAATAAGTAATAATAGTATATTATTATTTATGTAAAGTAACGTTATGTAAAATAATATTATGTGGTATAATTAATTATACTACATCGTATCATTAATATTAATAATATATTATTATTAACGTGAAATAACGTGATAAAAGCTTTCCTTAGATAATATAATATTACTAGATAATATAACAGCTATCGCATGTTATATCAAAAATTAATCAAGAATTGAATCATAATAGTAAAGAATTAAATAAAAGTGTGAAAAATGGAAATAAATGAAATGAAAAATACAAAAAATAATAATATCGCGTATATTATTATTTTGCAGTAACGTTCTGATAAGATCACAAATAAAGCTATTTTAACTTTAAATACGAAGTGCCTTACAGTCCCGAGTGTTAAGATGTTGGGAACTAACATTCATTTAAATTGAATAAATAAAGCTATTTTAATTCGCTTTCTTTTCTTTTTGAAGATATTGAAATTAAATATGTAACATTATTACAAAGTTTAAAAGGAACCTGATTAATTTTTCTTGCAACAATCGATACATTTTAATGTCTTTTTCGCACAGAAAAAACAGTTTTGCTAAAATATCTAAAAATTTAGCTACGTACAAAATAATTTTGTAATTATATCTCAAAATAATTATATAGGATGCTCAAGCTGATTGCTAAAACTTTATATAGCATTGCATCATTATTTTAAACGTTCTACATAATTATTTTTACGATACAATACAATTATTTTCAAATTTCTATTTAGCTATATTTTTAGATACTTGAGCAAAATTATTATTTCGTGCAGAAGTGAAATTATCTCGGCTGTAAACTTCTTATTAGCTGTAAACTATTGAAAAAACATCAGGTGTAGCATATGAAGACTGGAGAACTAGTAAAATACCGGAACGTGCTGCTGGTGTTCCAGCAGGGACATAGAAAGGCGCGTCGTGTGCCAGGGATTCTTATCAGATTCGATCCAGCTTCCTGATAGTTAATTAACGAGTTCATTATGCACCCTTGCCCTCCATAGGCCGAGACCCGCGTCTTTTCAGGACTCCGTGCAAGCCACGGGGCCCGAAGTGAGGCATTACGGAGATCCTCGGCAGATAGCGACGGCCCGGTGGGTGGCGCTATTTTATTGCATCACGATTCTCGGCGGGACTGCGGCGATGGTGCATCGGGCCCAGGCACGTTGCACTTTCAGAACTTTCAGAAGCGCTCATGAATCTCGGGCAGGAAAGGGGAGGGGGTTCTCAACCGGGCACATCGTTCATCACGAGCGACCTGAATATTATTCATGACGCACGATTTACATTGTCGGTATCCCGCGACTCGAGTACACCGTTATCTGTGCTTTTATATTGCTGCTGATAACATCTTAGATAGAAAATGTGGTTGCAAGTATCGGGGCACGAATGATTGAAGGACAAATGAAATGTATTACTTTTGAAAAAACTGTCTAACGTTTTATTAGGAAGACACTTAGTTTTAATATTCATTTAATATACGAGAGATAAAGTAAACATTGACAATTATGTATGATTGACGAAACAAGAAATTGTAACAAGAACGAGGGTCCAGATATGCTGTCTGTTGGTTGCTATAAAATCTTAAGATTTATTTCGTTTGTTCCATGTTTTATGGAAAGTTTTATGCATTACGGCATTATTAGCGCCCTATTTGCGCATACTACTTTAGTTAACAGTAATCACTTTACGTTAAGGACGCGCTAAAATGCACTCAGCCTCGAATCTTTTAAGAGATCCTACAAACGCTTCGTTTTTAGTCCTTCTCTAATCCGCGCCCGGCAGCCTCTGATCTTTCGGCCCTACTTAATTTCCTGGAAAACGCCACGGCGGTTTCTGGGCAGCGGCATCAATCACCCCACCTGACATGGAAGCTGTAATTTGGCTAACCCAGTTCGAAGCCCTTCCTTCGCCCGTTTTACCTTCGCGACAGCCTTCGCACCCTGCGCACCCTTTAAAACGGTGCGCTTGGCCGAATTATTACGCGAGATCGTTTATGATCAGTTGCTCGAAAGTCTGCATAATTAACAGTATCCTATATATATGAGACGAAGATATAAAGGTAAAAATACACAAGTGTTACGTTACAAAATTATTCTCGCAAGATTTAGATTGCGAAAAGAGAGTAAAAGAGAGGTAAACTGGTAATAAATTTAAAAGGGGGCGCTTCCTATTAAAAGAAGCTTAAATTACGTATAATTTTTTGCAAATAGGTCAAAATTAATATTTGTTGAAGTAATTTAGGAAATATTTGATCACGCGCGAGTCATAAATATCGAAGCAATCTCGAAGGAGGTCCAGCGTACGAAAGCGGTACCGAAAACTTTCGACGAGCAAGTCGACGCAAATTCGTTGAGAGATCCCCAGTCGAGGAAGCGGCATAACCAAGACCGAGTGATTATAGGGGTGGCGCTAGAGATCTTCGGATGATTTACATCCCGGCGAGACTCGAGTCGGCCTAGACTAGTTCTAAATCTCTCAGCCTAAATATCTGCGGCTGGGCAAGCGGCTAGACGCGAGCCGTCCCTCCTGGCAACATTCAAATATTTTCCGCCATTCATAAATTCGTCAGTATACGCACGCTAAATTACCCACCGGCCGAAAGAACCGCGTCTTCTCACGAATCCCTGCCAGGCTTCGCTCACCGAGAGACGAAAGAGATTCTAAAAATGACCTTGAATCGGTGTTGCATGGGTGGTCTTGCGATATGATGAATTATATTAAAAATTGTGTAAAGACTTGGACATTGTTACACAAATCGTTTCTATAAATATATTATAGCATATACAGAATTTTATTTGAAACGTTGTTATGGACTGTACTTTTGTTTTGAACTCGCGAAATACTGCATTTAAATATTTTGTAATTGTATATTGCATTACGTAAAATTGTACTGGGTTATTTTTGTATTCTTGGTTTCTTGAGTTTTCATGCATAAAGAATGTTTAGACTAACTTCTTTAGTCTAACTGCACCTTAAAATGAAGAGTGTTTTATCGGGGAGATACGACAGAAATATTCCATGAATGACGCGAAGTCGCACGTTGATCCCCCAGGAAAACGATCACGCCGTGACTTACGTGGCTCGTAAAAGCTGCTGGTGGTTCCAGGAACACCTGGACGAGGTCAGGGATGTTTTTTAAGTCTCGCGCGAGGTGTAACTGCACAATGAAAACCGTTCCAGTCACGTAAACATCGTCCAGAACGATGCGGAATACAATGCCTCGGGTGCTAACGAGATTCAGGTGGAATTCGACCACCTGAATCAGTAAACGACCGAGTATCACGAAAACGCCTGATTCACGATTGTGATATTCCTGATTGTATTCAAATGAAATAATTATTTCATCAATTTCATATAAACGATTAATTCTCGCGTATGATTGCAGAATCTTTAATTTTACGAGTAACATATTCGTAGCAGACGGTAAAATAAAAATTTTATACAGTTTTCTTTCAACAATTTATATTTTATTTATTATTTAGCTTTTTCATTTTGATCTACATTTTAAGCACAAGAATATTTAATTAAGTGTTTCAAGTGCATCGCATATATTTTCTGCTCCATGAACCGATCTTATTGCGATCCTGTCCAGTGAAACTCGATACCGCGAATCTGAGCATCCTAGCTATTATGGATCCACGAAAGCTGAATAAAATCGCTCTTCATGTTGAGATAACGTATCACCTGTAATTTGACACATGCTAGCATGATAACACAATAAGTATAAGTTACATGCATGTTCATGTAAGTTGATAACATAACTAAATTAATTTTACGGTATATATTATTTATATTTTTCTACTAAAATATTTCTTATTAAATAACAATAGAATAGTTACATTGTTAAATACATTGTTGAATAATTTTGATCTTTGTTGATTTTCGTAGATATCATCTCGACTTTACAACGCGCGATTTTACAATACGCTGTATAATTTCTACCGTATAAATGGTACTCATATTCTCGCGGCGTATATTACAAAGCTCACACGATTAAAGAAATTTCTTCAAGTACTCGAACAAAAGTACAATGAATTCGTAACCGGACAGATTGTGCAATCTGCATTTAATAAAACTGGTGGTACTCACGCCATGTTAACAAGAAGATGGTAGGCAATTTGAGATCCGCTGTAGGCATACAAATTTTCTTTATTATTACCTTGCTCGCTTAGACGAGGTTAATTCGCGAAGCTGAGAACAGGAGGAATAGGCGGAAATCATACACGTCTTTAGGTTGAAACCTAAGTATAATTCGCACCTTGTGAATGTAAAACTTGTTGAATGTAGAACTTGTATAGCTCTGTACCTGCATTTGTATTTAGTATCATATGGGCGGTTACAGTTGGTTAATTATAGTTGGTTCTTACTTTAAGAACCAACTCATCTTGAGCAGGTGTCTTATTTAAGATGGTCTTAAAATAAGAATCAACTATGACTATAAGTAATATTTAACGATATTTAAATTTTGATATATTCCAAAGTGTTAATATATTCTGGCTGGTATTCATAGGTATGATAGGTTGTTCTTATTTCAAAACTGTCTTAAGTAATGTTTTAAGGCTCTGTGATTGACTTGCACCATATCAAGAATGTTCTTGAAATAAGATTGACTGTATGAATGCCGGCTGGTGATTGACTTATGGTATACAAGAACCGACTATGAATATCAACCACACTATCATTTAGTATACTATGTAGAATTTTTTTCAAGTGATGAGAGCGATGGATTTTAATCTTAAAAATGAGAAGCTAACAAAAACCTTGGCAAAAAGTAATGTTATATCCCATAAAATAAAAAGAAAGAAAGGAGAGGAGAATGAGTGTAAGGTGAGAATGAATGTTTCGATTTGTTCGACGCGTCATCCTATATCGTCATTAGCATAACGGAGAATGGGTATCCACGAATAGGAACGCGGCGAATCCCATCGATAGGATCGCGCGATTGCTCCTCCCGATCGTAATGCTACACGAGAGAGAGAGAGAGAGAGAGAGAGAGAGAGAGAGAGAGAGAGAGAGAGAGAGTGTCCGGTTTTTCGTAGCGGCGAGCTGACCACGCGGTCATCGTCCACCCGGTTGTGCTCACATCTCGTTGTAATACTCGGCCGCGCGTCGGCCCGACCGCGGAGTAATGCAATAATAGGCGTATACTAATGATACGGGGGGGCCACGCGGGGCGGCCTGGCCGAAGAGGATTCAGTCACGTAGTTGCATTAAACTTAATATAAATAATAGCGGTTTGTGGAGCGTCCGGGTGAGCCGCGCGCGCGGACGGGGTTCAGTATATACCTACCTATCTCCATCTACTCATCCGCCGCCACTCTCGCCGAGAACATAATACACCGGGGCCTCTACGTCCCTGGACTCGCCTCCACTTAATAAGCAGGATCGTCCTGAATCACCACAGCAGCCGGGGTTCACCTCGCATCACTCGGGATCGTTACCGTTGCCAGTTGCCTCTCCTCGGTGAAATGCTCTCTCGGATCGAATTATTGGTTCTCGACGTACGAATATATAATTCGCTGAATTCGCTAGCTCAGCGCGGTGCGTTGATATCGTGATGATACCTCTATATATATATATACACATACATATATATATATATGTACAATTGTTGAGACGATTTGTATATTTTGATTTGTCGAACGCAAAAATTGCACGGAAAGAACGATAGCTAAAGTATAACAACTCAACAAAGTCTAAAAATTTAATTCCAAGTATATGCATATTCAAGCTTATAACGCTACATTCAAAGCTACATCTTCTCAATGATCTTCTCCTAAATAATTTACAGTGAATTATCTATGTCTTATATATGTACACGCATATATTATATATCATATTTTTCTAGTTATTCAACTGCGCGCCAAAATTGTTCAGGACTTTATCAAACGCAATTAAACTACTGCAAATATTACAAGTTAAATTAAATTGACAAGCAAATTCTCAATCTTCGATCCGATATCATATTATAAAAGTGTTAATGTGCTGAAAATCTTAAATAAATTGATCGCGAAAAATATTTTATATTAATAATCTCGACCGGGATTTGAGGATCTCTTGTATTCTGTACGAGCGTCCTAAGCCATTAGACCACCGAGGCCTTAGTAATATTCTTCGCAATAATCAGTATATGTAAGAACAATTACTCTTGTGCGTTTGATTAAGTCCGGAAAAATTTCGGCGCACAAAAATAATAGTTTGAATAACTACAAAAATATAGTATATATGCATGTACATATACAGGATATAGATAATTCACTGTGAATTATTTAGGCATTGAGAAAATCTAGCTTTCACCGTTATAGGCTTGAATGTGCTTACACTTGGTATTTAATTTCATGTCGGTCTTAATAAAATCTAAAAATTTTGTCAGAACTGAAAATAATTTTGTTGGACTATTAAAAGAATTACATAGAAATCTCAAGCATAATGAATAATAATATAAAAAGTTTTGACATTCTAACAACAAGTTTAAGTGTTTTTAATGTAATTATTTTTGTGGTCCAAGAAAATCATTAAATTCTGTATCTCTGGAAAAAGTCTGATTTCATTAATTAGAATTTCGATTGAAAATGGATAAATCAGAATTTTCTGGTTGAATCTAATAGAATTCTAGTTGATATAATCAGAGGAGATTTTCTGATTCATCTATTTTCAATCAATTTCTCAATGTATTACAGCTAAATTTTTAGACACACTTCAGCAAAATCGTCCTTTTCGTTAGCGATATGATATTTAAGCAAGATAAGCAGAAAAGTAGAAATTTCTAATGCAGGCTATTTGAAATTCAAGTTAACATTTTCTTTATACACTTTAGAAATGTAGGTTGTAGCATTTGAAATTACTTATGCGTCTCACAGTCTCATTAAGAAGAAGAGCAGAGCAATCTATCATTGAGACTTGAAATATCACATTGCAACGAATTACAATTCGATCTAAACATACTGGCACGGATAATAATGCAGAAGCGACTCGCAACTCTCATGCGATAAATAAATCGAGGCTATCTTGATCCCGTCGATCATGATCCCGAACTATAAATCTCGAGAGTCAGAAGAAGCGCACGTTTTCAGAGTTGAAGAAATAATAAGCATTACCATCGCCGTTTCCCTTTTACCCCTACGAGGATCGGCACAGAGCCGTTAACGTTATTAAATTATCATATTTGCAATTCAATGTTCCACTGCTGCTCGCCGCGATTGCATGTTCTTACTTCGCGTATTTGCTAGTTGTAAAATTCCAGCCAGCATTATTAAACTTCCGTCTATGCCGCGGATAATAGCATCCCGCAGTGACGTGACTAGGAAACATAGTATCCATCAATTTTATACTTTTTACTGCCAAAGTATTACATCTTGTTGCTATCTAAGTATCTATCGTT
>NW_017304438.1:4641657-4652690 GCF_001594115.1 Trachymyrmex septentrionalis | reverse complement strand
CCATCAATTTTATACTTTTTACTGCCAAAGTATTACATCTTGTTGCTAAGTATCTATCGTAAAAGAGGAGTACTTTGAAAAGGCTTTAAGTTACTGTATTATTTAACATTACTTTTTTAGAATATATTTTATGTGAGAAAAATGCGTGGAAAAAGAGATTTATGGTGCCAATAATTTTCTTATTGATTTTCTTTATAATAGAAGATACACAAAGATTATTGAATTAGTCTGAATTTAATATTAATTGTATCGAGACTGTATATTATAATTAATAATGAAATATTTACATTTGCGTATTTTGAGAACAATGACGTAAATAATAAATTCTTACGATCCTACCTACTCGATTAATGAAGTACAACAAAGGGGGGGAGTTCTTTCGTAAGGGTAAGAAGGAAAGGCAGGCGAGAGCATGGATAGACAAGAACAGCTCATCAAAGGGCAGCAACGACGAACATATCGACAATCGTCAACGGAAATTGACCGTTCCGTTATTCGGCGAATTAGATGTGTACTTGGACTACGTTCACTTCTCCTTCTTCGATATACGTGGCATTTGCAGTTGCGAATCTGCAAACACGTTGCGCCGTGCAATTTCGCATCTTGTCTATTTTTAAATTGGTTGAGATTGACGAGTCTGCAGTTATCATTGGAAATACTTCAAGTCTCTTTTAAATTTAATTTCAACCCATGATATTTGTTCAACTTTTCGGGCCTTTGGATGTTTACTAAGATTAACACGGGAGTAGGTTTTTAAATGAAAAACACTATTATTAATAACATATTGTAAATTATTGTTCTTTTTTTCGATCAAATATTTATAAATATTTGAAGACATTACAGATATGGATTTATTCACAATTTTCTGAAAAAAAAAAGTAAAGAAATAGAAATCGAACAAATATAAACGGAACAAAACAAAGCATGATAATAATAATATTTCTACAAAAATAAATATTTCGATTAACATAACGATTCTTTTAAAAGAAAAAAAATATGTTGAACATTAACAATCTTCGACAACAAATTTTTTCACCGTTGGGATGTAAAACCCCAGGCTATGACTATTCCCGGGTTAAAGACGTATTAAAAAAATTTAATTTTTTATATTTTTGTCTTGCATTTTTCTATTCTCTCGTTGAACTTCTTCCTTGTAGCGACGTACATATAATACAGAGGGTAACATTACAGAGGGTTTACAGAGGGTAAAATTGAATTTTCCTCGAATATAATCTCATTGCGCTAATCCGTGGCAATTGATTTGATGGCAGGTCGCGGCATAAGAATGCATAGTCTTGATGCCGTGTTCTAAGAATCGCATTGCCCCCGCTTGTCGTAGTTGCCAATGCACGTCTTGGCTTAATAACCAGTTCTCCCCCACGCGTCTTTGAGGCCACTGGACTACCTCGGGGCGCTCCTTCTGCCGCCGAGGGGCCGCCGCCGACTTTTATCGTTCCCTTGACGGCTGTCTTAAAAAGTACAGGCCGAGAGAATGATTTGTATACGTCGCAAGAGCGTAGCGACTCGTGTCTATAAGTATAGGCCGAGGTCGAGGAATGATTTGTACAGGATAGCTCCGCAGGCTGTTTCGCGGCCCAACAATTTCCCGAATATCTACGAGGACTACGAGGACTACGAGGAGAGAGATATGTAGGATCTCTAGGATGGCGGGGGGGGGGAGGGGGAGGTATCATCGTCGGCCCACTTCGGCAGGGGTGACCGCTGCCGGCTGGCTCGTCATAATTGCCGGACACCGCATTTAAGATAACACGATAATTATGACGAGGCAACGACGTAGGAGCTAAAACCTAATCGGGCCGGCCTTTTCTCCCAGAAATTTGTTTGGGGAAACCATTTTTCACGGCTCAGACAGTAATAACAGCGCTGATCCCAATGAGCGGTCCGTGATTATATTGCCCCTGCATGCTTGTTCCCCTTCTCCCTCTCCCCCCGGTGGCGGTATGTCAATTCATTCTGCGGAATCATATCAATTCGTGCAATTCTCTTCCCAGCCGAATAATTACCCGTGACTTTTGTGAGAAAAATGATACTTTTATGTAAATTCATTCCAATTATTTCCCTTGGCGCTGTATCAAGCAATATCAAGCTGTATTCGCGTTCTAAATTAAGTGAGAAAAAAAAAATGAAATGATAAACGGCTGGAAGGTTCCAACTGCGCGTGTATCTGCACGTGCGCTTAGATCACGATAAAAAAATAAGTGAAACAAAAGGCGAACGATATGGCCGATGACAGCGAACGCGCTACATTCTGTCCCGTAGATAAGCATCGCATATATAAAACGTCGCTAGTCGCCTTGCGTCCCTCGAGCCTCTCTCGACGGTTCCTCTCACGAACGGTTAGATATCGACAATTTAAAGGCTGATCGTAAACTACTAGCCGTGATTTTTATCACAATAGTACAAGACGCTCAGTGATATCCTTTTCTTTACGCTCTACTGTTTTCTAATCTTCTTTATAAAACGCTATCAATTTCTTGACATTAACTTTTTGCTGCGCTTCGAGAGAGAAAGAATATTAAAATTAATAAATAGAAACTTTTCTGTCGCGAATTACACATCGTCTAAATGGTCTGGACTTTATATAATTAAATGCATAATTTTAACATTAGATTTTATTAAATAGAATATATTAGATTGTAAACAAAGAGTCACATATCGGTTGAGGTAACGAGATGGAAGTTGTATTGTTTTTTTTTTTTTTTTCGATTTCTCATTCAAGCAATCTACTGCGTTTTACAAATGTAGTTTTGAATCGTATTTC
Organism: Trachymyrmex septentrionalis; assembly: GCF_001594115.1. NCBI lineage: Eukaryota > Metazoa > Arthropoda > Insecta > Hymenoptera > Formicidae > Trachymyrmex > Trachymyrmex septentrionalis. Next base: position 4,649,908 of record NW_017304438.1, on the reverse strand, counting down.
TCACATTACCGCGGGGAGAATAAAAATGCATGTGTAATCACATATCTGTTACTCGAGCAAACAAGAGATTTATGAGTTGAAGCTACGCGTATCATTTCAGCTGATAAGTTAAAGTAATAACGTGCTGTGCGTACGTTCGGAATATCTGATACAGTTCACGATCACGTGCGATAAGGATTAATAGTTGTACAAGACACACAGTGCGCCCGAGTGAATACTTGTAACTAACGTGCTTAACTGTGATTAACGTGAGACGCGGTAAACTATTGCTGCGCGATGCTCGTTCCGCCGATTATTATCGTTTTTAATTGCAGCGCAATGCGCGCGACTAATATTCTCACACACTGACACGCAGCTCTTCGCGACGTTACGAATCGCGGCTATATCTTCTCCTCGTCATTTATTCCTTTATTCTTCTTCGCCCATATCGATAATTAAGTTACGTATATACCATCTCTTCTCGCGGCGGTTATTCGCTTCTCACCTCGATTTTTCTCCGTTCTCTGAGCACCGTCTTGCTCTTTGGGAACGATAAGCTCACGTAGGCGGTCGAAGTTAATGAATCGGAAGGAATAACGGCAATCGGCGAAATATAAATGAGGAATGGCGGACCAATCTTTGGTTCGCATGTCACGCACGCAATATGCCACGCCGAATCACGACGAGGGGTGAATAGATAGGCGAGAAACGGAGGAATAATTATAGGAAAATCGCGGAGGAAAGATTAAGCTTTGTTACCTTCTGTTTTTATTTTCTGGACAGTAAAAGAGAAGCGAAAACATTTCTGCTTTTTTTTTTATTTTCTCAGAAGATGTAATGATCATTGAATCACACATTAGCTTAAGGTGATAGAATTTCGATCATGGTACCTACAATTCTGAACGATATATTTGAATCGATTTTTCGAGGCTTAAGTTTTTTTCTGATCTTAATTGATGGTACCCTTTAGTACTTACCCTCGACGAGATCAAAGTTGCCAAACTTGAACCTCGAAATTTCGTTCAGAAACATTACAATTGTACTATGTTCTCGAAATTGTACCGTTTTACCCTGCACAATAAATTAGCAATCTTGCATAAAAAAAGGACAAATCTTAGAATTGATTAAAAATCAACTATTATCTGTTTTGTTATTATCAAGTGCCGTTGTCGGATACAAGATTATTCGTCGTACTCTTAATTATGTAACGTCAGGACAAGGGATATATCTAGGGTGCAAACGGGAGTAAGCCGTTCTTAGCCCGGCGAATGGTGCCGATTAATAAAAGCGGCGAAACTCGGTGTAGAACTACGAAAGATTTTCCAGTCACGTTCACCTTGGCCGGAGTTAATTTACGAAATAAATAATATCTTCTTCTCGCGCCGCTCGTCGAGGGGTGGAGGGTAGCGAAGGAAGGGACTCGGGAACGGGTGGAAGACGAAGGAGAGAGAGCAGGGGGAGGGGTCGTGGAGAACGTCGGAGGAGATATGGCGAAGGTCGAGGGACCAGGGGAGAGACTCATAAAGCTGCCTACGTGTCGAGCGTAATGAGAACCGGTGATTTTTCTTTCCGCGCTCGCGAATGTAAAAGAAAAATGAAGGCGCGCTCTTTCTTCTCCGGGGGGTGGGGGGTGTCGGGGTATGGGTGCCACCGCCGTGGTTGCCGCAGGTGGCGTCGCCACCACCAGAAAATCTTCCTCCGTTTGATATCACGCATCCGGATATCAGCGATCCTCCGGAAACCAGCGCGATCTTGTATATAAAGCAAAATCGGATCGCGAGTAACTATTATAATATGTCGTCAACATTGTGAAAAGTCATCCATTTAGAAAATGCAAATTTTTATATATTTTTTTCTTTTTTTTTTATACGCCTTTCACGCGCGTATTTCCTGCCCTTATTTTATACTTGTAGAAGATTCATCTGTTGAATCTTATAGACATTGTGAAACCAATTAAAGCAAATCACCTACTAAGAAATTATTAATGCATTATTCCTGTAGATATAACTTGCATAAAATTAATTGGATTATTATTGCGCGCTTTATTAAATATTTATATATTGCGGATTGATTAATTAAGAGAAGACTTAAAAAAAATGTTATGCGGAAAAGACGTATCGTGTATCATATACCGCGTCGAACGAATCCTGAGGAGGCTTTATACCCGCGGCCTTTCCGGCTACCTAATACCCGGGGCATATACACGGGCATCATTTTTATAGCGGCAATTTCATTTGAGCCTCGACTCATGCAGTGGTTTCTGATGAGCGAACTAAAGCAACCCTCTTCCTCCGCCGCCGGCCCTTCCTCTCGCTTCCTCCCCGGGCCGCCCTTCCTTTTCCCTCCTACCCTTGCCAAGACGCCATCTTTTCATTAAAACGGTTCATCTGTGAGCCACGCCGAGGCGCTGCCCTTCTCCTCTGGATCTTCCTGGATGGTGAAGAGAAGGCGATGGAGAAAGAAAGAGGAGAAAGGAAGAGGGAGGAGAGGGCAGAAGAAACAGCGAGAAGAAGAGAAAGCCAGTCCAAGGTAAAGACTGGATAGGGAGGAGAAGGTGGCTCTTCGCTAAGTTTTCCTTCGTTTCATATCTCAACTCGCTCTCCTTTCATCGGCCTCTTTCTGTCTTTCTCTTTCTCTCTTATCGCTGGACTAGACTGGCTAGGCGTGCTCTGATTAATGCCCCTGCTAATAACGTCTTCTCCCCGGGGAAAAGCAACCCCTGCCATCGACCGGGCTGAGCAGACTTATGCGGAATTAAAAACACATCTCGCAAGCTATGGCAAGTTATTGCGACGGGCATTGTCTCCGATCTTCCGCGTCGGTGAACTGTTTTTCGAAGGTGCCCACCGTGAACCCTCCGGTCGCCGTGAGATAAAAGGCACGTTGGTCGTTTCGAAGATTCATGGCTGTAACTTGATGTTACTATGATTTTATTCAAGTATTCAACAGCCGAGAATATAAATATTAAAATAATATTGTGTTAGGGATATACGAAAATAATTAAAACATTGATAACTGTAAACTTTCTCTAGTTTCCAGCTTAAAATTTTGTTTGATCAATCTATTAATTGTAAAGATAATTTTAAGATTTGGAATTTTTATTTGTAGACGGAGAACGTTTGGTATGCATATAAAGATGAAATACTTGCGAAGAATGTCTCTAGTTGTCTGCACCCAACTAATAATAGCATTATAATGTTTAAATTTCTTGGTCCATAATGTAACTGTATAATATGTGTTACATTACATTTATATTTTCGAGTGGGAAGTTACAATATTGCTGTAATGTTGCTTAGCCGCTCTCTAAATTTTTTTAAGTGAATTTTATTTTTAAGACAGAAATCTCATTCTTAGGCCCAGTTTTACAATTCAACTTGTTTCTCATCTCTTTCCAATTTTATAATTGGAAAGAGACAATGAGTAAGAGTTGAACCTCGGTTAAGAGTTAACCGTGAGTTGTGAAACTGAGCCTCAAAGATTGAAAATTAAGCCACTCTTTTTCAAGACTCAATTTTGGTTCAATTTTTACTCTTTAGAGTTAGATTTCCACTATAAAGAACTTAGAGAGCCTTATGCTACGTTAGAAATTAAACAGCAATTATTGAATTTATTACCTAGCTAAGAATTTTTCCTTTTCCGCCATTGAAAATCCATTGAAAATCACTGCGACGATAATCGCGACGTTTTTCGCGCAGTGACGTGTCAAATGAAATCACTGTGTAAAAGTGCGGCAATTTGTAAATCTCGTTTTTCACCAGTGAGACCAATCTCTCGCGCCGAGGACGAGTGCAGTTTCACCTCCGCGTTTTGTTCGTCTCGCGGCATCGCGTAGCTGTACAATGCCCGGTATCTGTTCCTACGGTGCAATTGCTACTCTTTTTCGTCTATCTTTTTTCTTTGGTCAAAGAATCCGCCTCTTTCCGCGAGAGAGCACGTGGAATTCTCTGCGAAGCGCGGGCGCAAAGAGGCGTGCGCCGCGGGAGAGAACTGTCAGACTGTCGTCACCTCAGCGTCGGTCTGTCGTTGATAAATGACGGTAATATTCCGCCGTATACGGTGACCCGACCGCGGACGACACTGGACCTACACCGTCTGTTGTATATAAACGGTATTGCCGTTGCACTGCGACATTGCGCAGCTATCTTACCTGCTTTTACAGTATCAACCGACATGATGGTCGCCGACAAGAAGCGCGCCACTATTGTAGAATTAACGCTGATGTTCGGAATTTTCTTTTCGGAAATCATTCTTCGCTAAGCGGGTCTACGTAAACTGTGATCTTCATTTTGAAAGTAATTTTTTTTACCTTGATTTCACGCACTGCGAATCTCTTGCTAACATATCGCAATTTCAGCCATTATCTTCAATGACTTCTTGGACAGTATCTGTCGTGCTATTGCAAATCCAAATTCATTCTATTGTATTCATTAATTTTGTAATATTTTTCAATCAAAACTCTGAAGGAAAAATCTTTAATTATTAAAGATTTTTGTGTAGCATGTTAATTATTATTTGTTGGTCCATTATTCGAATTAACGTACGTTCAATACGGACAGAGATTTGGATTTTTCTGTTCTTGGTCTTCATTATTCTTTCGAAGGAACGACATCTTCACTGTACGCAAGAGCACCAGATCCAATCAAGCCGAAGAGCGGACGAGAGAGTAAACTCGAGTAAAACCGTTGGTGGAATCTCGCGCCAATAAGCGCAATCATGTCACCTTGCTAGAACAAAGCGGTGGAAGGACGAAAAGGTTTCGCGGATTGCTCGGTAGGTTGATGGAAGGTGTTTCTCAGGTCTGTTCCCACGTTGTTAGCTATCCTGCTCGTCCCACCTCCGCCATGGATCTTTAGCAGCAAAGTCGACAAAGACGTTTTTGCATCACATTTAAGGTCGCGGACTGTCACAATTTTCTTGCAGCAGCTGAATGCGCCGGTATTCATTTCGCACTAAGGTGCATCTTTTCATCTTTTCAGCTTGTTCATTTCTTCGACTTCATTTCTTCTGTAATTTACAATACATATTGATTATTCAGTTAATTCGAAATTTGTTAATTAATATTAATAAATTTCGGAGGTACTGTATTTCTAATAATTAATTTAAAAGCAACAATTCTCAAAGAAGCTAGATTTTTACTTTGTTCAAGAACAAAATACGAGTATACATATCTATGTAGAAATATTGCTATTAAAAATTGATATAAAGAATGATATTAAAAAACTGACTAAAAAATTGATATAGTTATAATGACGGCTCAGTTATTGAATATTTATACGAAACAAATATGTGGAACTTGTAGAAGTATAATTGTATTTTATAAACAACTGTATGTACTTAACAAATAACGTGGTGTATCAAACGAGTAAGAAAGGGCGTAAGGTGAAGGATCTCGTTCACGAGAAAGATGATGATTTCGAGAGAGCGTGTTCAGGCAGGCGTGACAGCTCGTTAGCCATGATATTCGATTGGATCCCGATCTATTAGGTATCGGCATCAGTATCATACCCAGCACTTAGATATATATTCTCTATCTTTCTCCTTCTTCTTCACCTTTTCTTCCTTGAGAGGATAAGTGTAGTGGAACGTCTGGATAATTTCGTATCTTTATCACAAAATAATGATAATAAGCTAGTTGGAAACGAGCGGACTCGAACGGAATCAAAGAAAAATAAAAGAAACAGGAGAGAGAATCAGCTCGTGTAAGAGTAAATAGAGGCAGATTTAGAATTATTAAAAGTTTTTATTAGACCTGTAAAGTTTGTATTAAATTTAAAATTGTATTTTATAGTAGCTCTAGAGTCAACTGTGAACGATGTATATATTTATCAAAACTTATCAAGCTTATAAAAAAATTAGATAGATGTAGATTCGTGTTTATTCCTGTTACAAATTATGTTTTATTTATTTACAAAAATCTTTCGTTATGGTATTCTTTCAAGATATCTTTCATTAAAAAGACATTTTTTTCTGTGTTTAATAAAAATTATGAGTATATTTGAAAAAGAATTGTTGATAATTGTTAAGAATGATTCATAAAAATACGATCGGAGAGAACGCATAATTGGAAACCAATTAGCAATCATCGGTGTGGACAGGATAATTTCGTTACCGTTACCAATCGTCCGTAAATTCGATTTCGCATTAAAGCTCGTTACGATCGATTCGATTAGATTAATGGATAATTCACTGCTTAACGATCCAGGGGAAAGATGAGGAAGAAAGCGCAATATAGTTCGAATTCCGTCAAATTGCAACGGCCCATCGTACTTGTATTATCCTTACATCGCGCTAAATCGCGTTTAATACGGATGTTTGCAGGTGAGTAGTCAACAATATTGTCGGAAACATCGTTATTGTCTATGTGATTCATCCTATCCAAGTAAATCATCGACCGATTGGATTAGCTCAACGCAATTCACTGATATCTCTGACAGATAAGAATTGGAGTACAGAATACAATTTCACCTCGTCCAACAAGCACTAATAATTCTCGATACAATTTTTTTCTTCTTAAAAGTCTTAACTTGTTTTTAATGTAGCTTGTCTTTAAATTTGCAAATTTAAAAGTCTTTTCGCTGAAAAGACTTGCCTCGCGAAAGAAAATTAATACGACGGTCTTCGTAATTCCACTGTATACTTTCTAGAAACGTTAAAAAGTCGAAGATACGTTACGATGCAACTTGGCAATATCGTGTAATAATTAGTCCCATCCAGTATAATGACTCCCCTTTACAAGGGGAATATCTCGTCGTAAGCCGTGAAGGAATCCTGTAGCAACACAGCGTCGACCTATCAGTTAGCTCCATGGAATATTATATATGTAGACGGTCAGGGAGGAGAGGTAGAGACTGACGCGATCTCTATTAACCCCGCGTCGCAGGCCATTTCGTTCGCGGCTCGTCCGCGGGGTTCCCTCGGCTGATAGGGTTCAATTCTAGCGTGCGGCTACCGGTCGCGCGCTACCGCCACGTAGCGTCGGGAGAAGAACCCAACCGTCCAACGCGACAGCGGCGTCATTACGCGCACGTGTAATCCATTCGATCCTCGTTACTGCGACGTCTCCCGCTACGTTAACACCTGCGAGGATCAAGCGTTTCGTTCGACGAGAGAGAGGCCGGTGGCGGTCGAAAGGCGCGATGATTGCGAATAAATTCGCAATCGAATTCGACGCGTAGATGAGTTACGCCCGTCGTGTCTTCCGAGGGGGAAGGACTCGGCCGCGTGAGAAATGATAGTCGGCTCTCTTTGCTTCTCTAACTCTTTTCTTCTTCAACGCGAAATTCATCGCTTATGAAACATCGTCTCGTAAAACCGCGAGAAAAGCGGTTTTTTTTTTCATCTGTATTCAAGTCTTCAAGTGGATGGAAAAGGCGATTTAGCTGAAAAGTACAGTTTTATCTAAAAGTATAAGTTAAATATAAATCTGAAAAATAATTGTGCTGAATCGAATAATTCTGTAGGAAATGCTGCAAAAAGTTTCGATCGCCAGTTTAAGCGTCCCACATACCATTATTTTTAGATCTGTACGTTTAGCTACATTTTTCGAAGTTTAGCTAAACTTTGGCAAAACTCACTTTGTGAAAATTTGTTTACTTGATTTGTGCAATTTCAAAATGCGTTATTTATGAATAATAATATAACGTAAATATAACGAAAATATTAATATAGATGAAACGCGCTCTTTTACGTTGTTCACCGAGAATTACATAATTAATAACCGGAATTACGTTAAATAGTAATTAATATAACGCAAAGTAACAAAAATACTGTTCCATTGGTTCGGGAAAGCCTTCGTGATCATAGCGAATGCACTCTCCTTCGCCAGCAGCTTCGTAGGCCTCCAGAGAGATTGCGACTTCCGAAGCAGGCGAGGCGTAATCCGGTACATAAAACAACAAGGAGCCCCTAACATTGAACTTTGCCCGCGGGAATGGGCTGTCAGTGCGGGTGCACAGGTATAAACGCGTGCGTGTGCGTGCATTTGCGCACGCACGAATACATCGTGGCTGACGCTCATCCGCAGCAAGATTTCTTTACCAGCTCCGGACTGCGCGAAATCTTCGTGACGTGTTTCAGCAATGTATCGCAATGCAAAAGCATCGTGTATAAAAAACGAACTAGATTCAAATTCAACTTTAATATTCTTATAAAAATGTGAATTAGAAGGAGGAGATTTCCTTTCCCTTTAATTATTTTTTAAATAATGAAAATTTATGGGTATTGGATAAAAATCTAACTTGTGATTAGCATGTTCGCATATCTCATTAAATCT
>NW_017304438.1:4637579-4641557 GCF_001594115.1 Trachymyrmex septentrionalis | reverse complement strand
TATATATGTATATATATATATATATATCTTGGTATCTTTATATCAATGTACTAACGACTGTACTTAATAGAAGGAAAAGTACGCCTATGTAAGAAATATCAGCGCGTGATAAAGCCGTGCAGCATGAATCAAGTCTCGGTGCAATATTTGCGTGCTGCATTATCGGACGCTCATCCGCCACGGCGCGCATATAAATAACGCCTTGCGCGATATGCAGCCTCGGCGAGCCGAAGAAATAACGTGCATTACAATTGTAATACTATTGGTGTTCTTTTGCTGATGTTCGATAAGCAGTCCGGCAGCGGGCTTTGTAATCTCGTCAAGGATTATTAACTCTTAAACAGATACCGGTGGGTCGTACAACCGCGGGAATCGGCGGGAATGTAATGCCTATTAGAAAGTAATACCTATTAATCGAGTGCGCCGTATCATTTGCCCGCGCACAATTGCGTATCTTCCAAGTGGATACGTTCTTCATTGCATATAAGATAAGATAACATTTTCCATCTAGGTGTGAGTTGTCGTTTATTTATGCGATTAGTTAGTATCGCGATTTCGCCGATGCTAATTTGCTAATCGTTAGCAAAATACCAATATCGTATTATTTTAGCTATAAACAAGTTTTATCTATATTTAGATATTTAAGACTAGCGAATCGCCAGGCAAATCGCTAGGCGCGCGGCGCTTCTCTCGTTTCCGTATAAACAGTATATGCCACTTCTCGCAGAAGCAGGCAGAAATCGTGCGAGATCGGAGGAAACGATAAATCGCTCTTACCAATAAAGTTCGTTACTTCAGGGAACACGCACGCCCCGTGTAACGAAGGAGAAACGTCAAATTAAGTGAATTACGTGCATAATTACGATGCGTGCGTTTATCGCTCATCGACAAACATTCGTAATATAGGGTTGCGTACCAGCAACTTCGCGGTGGGACTCGCACGAACTCGCGGCATTTGCTCGCGATACTCGGAATAGATGGAGAGAAAGACGCAGATTGATGCGACTACGTGTGAAATTCCGTGGCATCGACTTGGCTCAACTCAATTCGCGTTCGAAGCTTTGCAATTGCAATTTCAAGTCAAGACATCGTCGCCTTTTTACCTCTGGCATTTCTAAATACGCTGAAAAAAATTCACTAAATTTTAATAAATATTTTGTTTCAACAGTACCAACTAAATATTTCCTTTTTTTTGTAATGTGAACAATATGAATATATATATATTGATTTGGTACAAGAACTATTAATTTAAGTATTACTGTTTTTGTTGATAAATATTTATTTGGTGTAAATAAATGTTCAGTTAGTACTATTCAAACAAATATTTATTCAAATTTAGTAAATTTTTTTCAGCGTATTTAGAAATACGTAGTTTACCTAATAATACTAATATATTATATTAGTATTATTAATATATATTAATATATACAGGACACATGTTTATATGAACTTTTTTACTTGAAATAAATCAAAGAAACGCTCTGTTGAGTATGGCAATATATTTAACTAACACCCTGTATATTTAGTTAATGTATATTAGTATTATTTAACATTATTAATTATATTCTATTTAATTTTTTGTTTTATGAAAGGATGTATTGAACGATTAAATTTTTTTTTTGTCAATTCGACGACACAAATGCAAAATGATTGCATTTAGCAGAAGAAGCTTTACAACTATAATACAAAATTACTTATAAAATTCTTTAATTCCCCACTGAATCTAAATATATAAATCATATTAAAGAATCTTACAACAGTTGTAAAGTTGCTTTTCTGCTGAACGCAACCAATGAAATTTCTTTATGCAGCATAAAATTAGTTTAGATTACTAAGAAAAAGGAGTTCTCATTCATCCTAGTTTTTACGTGAAATAAGTTGAGAAATTGGATTTGAAATATGCATTAAAAGCTAATCAGAGCATTGTGTTATCGTAGTGGGTGTTACGTATAATGTATCGGTCTCGCTTCCCAATCTCGCTTATAAATCTGCACATTTTCTGATTTTCATCGCGCATGCCTGATCGAGGAACATTTACGTATGTAATACGGTGTATGTAAAGTATTTTCGTGTTTGCCATAACAAGCACCTCATTGACCCATCGCACGCGATACTGCTATTGTGTGTTAGCGTGGCGTAGAACCAGTTTACTCGTTGGGTGGTATTGGAATCCAAAGTAGTTACGACTTTCCTAACGTGAATATCTATCGGCCGATATCGGGACCGCGCCCTATTTCACGGCAAAAAGTTTACTCTAGATAGTAGGTTTACGTTATAAGTTCACGTATACATATATTATACACTCTGTTTTAATGCGATGTCTAAGGTATTGCCTATAATCGTAAATTTTCTTTTAAAGAGCAGCATTCTTTCTAAAAACAGTAAAAATTTTCCCTTTTTATGAGAATGCTTCAAGATGCAATTTTTCCCTCTTTTATGGATCTTTATGGATTCGGGAAAATTAAATCCATAAAAACAGTAATACCAAATCAAAACTTCGATCACATATATATATATCACTCATCTGCGACAACAATGATACAACTCTGAAAACAAAGTTCTTCGGAAAATAAATTTGAACGTTTTGAATCATAATAAAATTTCTTAAATATTAACTTTAAAACGTAATTTTAGTACAATATAATAACTGTAGAGTAATAAAAGTATATTCTTTCTTTTCTTTATATATATATGTTTTTACTCACTTTCCGCAATTAACGAGAAAAAACAAAAATAACAATTTCTGAGTTACTGTTGTACGCGTCACTGTTACGTACACGGAAAAGACGGATTTAGCTAGAACTTTAGATATCGATCTGAAAATAATTTTGTTGTCGCTCATCAACCGAGCGATATTATATATCACTTCTTTCCGAACGTTTGAAACGCCTGCTCTCACTGGTTTGAAAGCAGTGCCCACCTGTGCCGTACCGCGAGGCTGCAAGTGCGCATACCGGGTGCGGTCGTGCGATCGCAGCGTGTCCGTAGTCGCGGGTGCGAGGATCTCGATCCTGTATATACCGATAGGATCTCCTCCGGCCCCGGCCAATTACACCCGCCAGTTCTCAGAGAGATCTAGCCGGCCGGTCGGTCGATCGGTAGGCTCGCTCGAGTTAACTTTACGTGTTCCTGCATACGTTTCGCTATCGCCACGATATCCTTCTCACCACTCCTCGTTTCGAGGATCTTATCTACGCGTCACGTTACGTTGGCCCCTTACGTGCGCGTTGTGCGTGTGCCTGAACCGGACGACCGTTTACTCCTGCCGTGAAACGGCAAGCACCTCCTTCACTGTAATAGCGATTTTAGATCCGAGAGCATGGACCATCAACCTTCCTATCACGGCTGTCTGATTCACGTGACTTTGCTGCACAGAGTCTATCGCATACTTTGATTTTTAGTATTTATTCAACGGATTATTCATAAGTTGTCGTTATAATTAACGATAATTCTTCTTACAATGCTATGATAATGCTATAATTGCCTTTCCGATGATACGAAAGACGGAAAGGATGGATTTGCTGAAATATCTACAAATTTAGATGTAGATTTGAAAAAATAATCTTGGACCGTCGAAATAATTACGTGAGATGCTCCAACTACAATAGAATATCAAAACTTTTTCTAACATTGTTTGTTATGCTTGAATTTCGTACGTGCGTAATTATTTTGATGGTTGAAATTATTTTCAAATTAGCATCATCAACGTAATTTTGTCAACATTTAATTCTCCTTTAAGAAAAATTCTATAAGAATCTAAAAGGATACAAAAACTGCAGATTATAACTAATGTTAAAGACCTGTGAACAGTTTATTTTCATATTTGAGCTTAGATATGCGCGTGCTCCGTTTTCAATTAGTCTGTCCGTTCACGGGTTTGCGAACGAATTAACGACACGAGACCTCTTCTTCGTCTATCCGCAATAACAAAATTGTTTTCTTATGCAGTGAACTGATTCGCAAAGATCATATTTACAA
>NW_017304438.1:4631407-4637479 GCF_001594115.1 Trachymyrmex septentrionalis | reverse complement strand
TGATATAAAATAATTTCGCACATACATACACGGATATCATTTCCTTTTGCATTTTTACCCTTGTCGGGTGTTTTTTGTACCGATAATATTACAGCGAAATAAGATGTGAGGATAGAAAATTTGTATACATCCCTCGATGTATATTTAACCGATTAAGATGCTTTCGCGTAGCTTATATTTATATTATTAAAGCGAATGCCAGTATGGTTCGCGTGTGCCATGAAACTTGCGTTTCCTGCCGATGCTGATGATCTCACGGGATTGTGTATACTTCCTTCCTTCAACAATATTTTTGCGAGCAATATCTCGTTTCCTTCTCAACGGGTGAAGAGCATGCATTCGTAGCAAATAAAAAAGATTGGCGACGTTATGTTTATTCTATGATATATGTAGAGGTGCAAAATATCGTCGAAATCTTATTAATAAAAATAAATAATTTTAATTATTAATATATTTTTCGCATAATTGAGCATCTATTATGTGTGGTATACGAATATAATATATATATAATCAATTTCTTAACAGTTTTAAATGTAAAAATTTATTATATCAACACCGTTATCAGTGATTTAAGCAGTTCTAGGGAGAAGTTGTCAGACGCTAATTATACACGATGTAACATATGATGCATAAGCTTATAGAATAGACTCGCGTGCGCCATGAAAACTGCATAACATCCTGCTTATGTTAATGATCGCGCGGAACGCGTTTCCTTCGTTCCCTCGGTGTTAACCTTTCCGTTGTGGGCCTCACCTCAGCCATGCAGGCCCACAGGGCCGCGGCAACATATGGAGCATCGCCGGTTAGCGTGCGCACTCGCAATGTATCATGAAAAGGGGAACGCTGGAGACGCAGCTACGTCGGGATATCCGTGTGGCGTCTGGTTCGGTAGGGCCCGACACGACTTCCTATCGCGTCCCAGAATCGACCCGCGTAATTGGCCGCCTAAGAACGTACGATATTGCACCATGCAAATGCGCACGTCCGCCAAACGGTGGGAGCAAAAATAAAATACCGTGACATTGGTGGGGAAGAACGAGAAGAACAACGCACCGCATCGGTTACCGCATCGACGAAGAAAAAAGGAAAACGCTCTGCTTCAAGGAGCTGTGAAATCGGTGAGAATTTATCGCACGATGGGTGCATCGTAGCGCGGAAATGGAAACGATAACGCAATTGGGAGTGTTTAAATTTGGAGAACAGCGCGTGCTTGTTAAAATAATAATCCAAAAGCCCAATTATACCACACATATTTAATTGTGACGATAAATCTTTTCTGTAATATTTTTAGTATTACCTAGCACTTGTTAAAAAACAAGATAAGATCTCTTTAACATTTACATATTTTTAACCGAATACACGTTCAATAATAATGAATGATAAATTAGACTTAAGAGCAATATAAGGTATATGAGATTTACATATTATTTTTGCTCTCAACTGAACAGTTTGTAATGTAGAATAGTTTAGTAGCTTAATTTGCTTCACGAAATTAAGTGGGTCAACCGATCGCGGTGTTACATAAGCCTGCGTTGCGCGTCCTCGCAATATTCCCGCATAATATCCATCGCGTTTCTCATAAACTAACAAGCGTCTGCGGTAGTGCGTAGCTCGGCATGAAGTCGTCATTTTTACGATCGCGAAATTTAACGAAGCCGAGCGTAGTACACGGCTCATTAGCAGCTCGTAACTGAAGCGACAATTGCAATGAAGAAAATAGGTGACGTTAATGCACCGTGACAGAATAATTCGCGGTCTAAGCGTCAGGCGGAGCCTCATTAAAAATCTCGGAGAGAGAGCCGAGAGCTTGTGAACCACGGTCCATCCCGATCTGTGTGTTTGCGCACACAGAGATACACACGCACTTGAGACGTACACGTTGACACACCGCGAAGGACCGCTCCGCTCACGAGAGTTTCTCTTAATTGGTCACTTTTTGTCTTGCTCGGCTACAAATTGTTCGCGTTGTAGGTATGCGGTTCACCCCATCGTCGTCGTCGTCGTTCAGACTGAACGTGGAACGAGGAACGAGGAACGCCCATGATGAACGAGGGGAAATCGCGATCAAGCCAGCTCGTATTTTTCCTCTCGCCGGTCAAAGTCGGCTAACTATTGTTTCCGGGAAAAATTCGAAAAGCTTGCTATAACTGGTGTTTCAACTACATCGCGATTAGTGATGACGTGAAAACGTGCGTGCATCGCGGAAACTCCATCGCCGAATCTGTCTAGAATCACACTTTGATGGATCGAAAAAGATCGAACATAGCACTGCAGAATAAATGCCAAGTACAAGTATGTCATTCGGTCAGAGCGATTTTAGCGCTAAAAGCTGTTTGATTTGTGTCTTATATCTGTAGAAAATGTAATCTGGCTAGTTAATTATTTTTCTATATACAAAGAATGGTTTTGCTGAAGTAATTTTGTTAGATCGCCGAAATAATTATGTAGGATGCTAGTTGCTAAAATTTTAAACCTCTTTAAAACTTAAACCTAAAATATGAAAACTTTTTGCAGCGTTGCTCATCATGCTTGAGTGTCTTACATATGAAATTATTTTCATAATTACAATAAAATTATTTTTAGATCTGTGTCTACATTTTTTTACTTCAGCAAATCCATTGCTTTTGTATATTTCACAAAAACAAACGATATTGAACGGATCGACCTCTCACGCCTACGCAAATTTGCGATGGTTATATTAATATCTCCGAGATTCGAAGGAAAGAGCCGAAAAACCGCAGTACAAACCGCAATCGCGAATTTGCTGTGGCTCTGGAATCACATTATCGGTCCGTTCCTTGTTTGCCTTCCAATTCGCTCGCCGAGGTGACGATCTGTTTGAAAGAGAGAGAAGAGAGAGAGAGAAAGACTCGAGAACCGTCCGAAAACCGACGATCGTGCGACAATTTCGTCGTCGTCGATCGCGCGGGGCCGCATTATTCGGCGCGCTTTTTCCGCGGTTGCGATTTACTAAAGCAAGATCGGATTCCGCGAATGGATTGGACTGCATTCCTTTCGCACTTGGGTTCCTGAGTTCGTTGCTTCTTCTACGGAAGACATCGCTTGTATTCGCGAAGAGAGTCTTTTCTTCCGCTCGTTCGACCATGCATGTAACTAGACGTGTCTGTATTATGATACAACGGATCAAGGATTAATCGATCCAAAGTTATAATTTAAATTGTCCCAACAATTTATCAACCAAAATATCAATTTTCTTTTGCACATTTAACAGAGATAATAACAAGGACTATGCTTGATTCAGTGACGTACACTATTTTATCACATTAAATTATATCAAACTGATACAATTATGATTGCAATATTTTGTAGATAAAATATATTTTATTTGACATTTATCAAATTTAAATTTAATTCCGAAGATGTAATACCGGATTAATTAATGTCGCAAAAATCGACAATGTACAATAATATATCGAAAAGCAATACCTTTTGACATTCGCAGATAACGAATGTATTTTGAATTACACCTAGCTGCCATTAAAGGCAAAGTCTGAAAAAAGAAAAAAAAAGTATGGGAACATTACATAGCGCGCATAAATATGTGAATGCAATTCAAGAAGCCACCGAAGCACTCAAAGACATCCACCGGCAGAGTAGCAGCTGCGTTCCCGCCAACTCGCCCCCAGTGGTTCGCATAATTGCCTCTGCAGAGAAAAGATAAATACCTAAAGATTTATTTGTGTGTCTATAATTTCTTTTCCTATAATTTTTTATAATACTTCATATTTATATACTCGAGATAAAATATTCACCGATTCTCATCTCTAACGAGTGATTGTATAAATAGGTTATTCCTTTGAATTTTTCTTGAATCATTTTCTTTAATATCAATTATCTGAGTCACTTATTTTCTTAAGTAACACGTCAAGTAAGTCAGTAAGTTTCAAGATTTACCGTATAAATAATATATCTAAAAAATTCTAATCACCCTCATCAACGCAACGCTGTTAAATCACAAATGAGTAGCATAGATTATTGTTAAATTTCGTCGTATAACGGATAAAAAGACTTAAAATTTATCATCTGGCATTCGAGAAGCAGAATGGCCATATTTTTCGTGGCATTCGTGGCAGAAAAAACGATCGTCCCTCCGCAAATTTCAATGGCGAAGGCGCGATAGTGAGCGTCACTGCTGAAGGACAGTTTCTTGCGCATTGGGCGCGCCCGTAAAAACAATCGTATCAACTCAACTCACTCACTGGCTGGCCGGTCGGTCCAGGCTGATGCTCGGACCAGCTCGTGGTCACAACGAGCCGCTTGCATCCTTAGATGTGACGAGGTACAGTGGCAGTTATAAGCCCACTCATGGTCGTCGACGACTTCGTCGTCATCATTGCAGTCGGATTCATAGCTATGCTCGGTATTTTCCATTGGCGCTCCTCGATTCAGTCGAGCGACAGAAATGGCCGTATCGGGACGCAACGCGTGCGTTTTGCGATCCTCGCGGCTGTTACCTTTCCGCTCTATCCTATCAAGTCGGCGCGCTGTCAAAGGCGCCTCCGTCTCCTCTTTCTCTCCCAGCTGAAACGCAGCTGATTTTCACCTGCCGCTGGCTGATTCCGCTCGTTGTCAACGATTCGTCGCGCGGGGACGATTAACTGGTGCATGACGGAGGTCATTTGCGATTTGCCGCTCGTAACTCCAATCTGGTCGTCGTGACAGAAGAAATAGGAGTGATAAAGGGAATTATTAATGATAGTCTTTGTCATTTAGTAATTTCAAATTATGTGACATAATTGAAGAAATTTTCATTAGCTTAAGAGAATTGTAAGGTGAAATTTTTTACAATTTTCTTCTCACGCGGAGAGAATTTTTTCTCAGAGTTTACCCTGAAAATATGATAGTCATAGGACAACGTTGCGTTTTGAAGAATTTTAGTGTAAATCTCTCTCATCCATTAATAAAACTACGATAAAGTATAAAATAAGTTTGATTAATTTTATTAAAGTGTATAATAAAAATCTTGAAAATATTGTATTGTACCACTACCATATTTTTAGGGTAAATTTTCAAAGAAAATGTTCTTTAAACCAAATTCACAAATTCTTAATTTCAACTTCTCTTGCTGAATTACATGTATTATTTGTAAGTACAATATAGTACTTTTACATAAAAAAAAACGGGATTATTGGTTTTATAATTTCAGAAATAATGTAGACGAGATGTATTTTTTTAGCAACTCAATCAATGCTTCTAATTTTTTCTTACAATTGAATCTTTAACTTCTCGAACGGCATCAAGAGTATGAATACATATCAAGTGCACCTTGTTGCGCGGCGTTGCATACTCGTACGTGAGCACGCACGAGCTATGTTTTTGCCCCTTGAGAATGTCGGGACGGCGGTGCGTTTGAATCGTCCTGGGTATCTCGATGGCAGCCTCGCAGTTCTCGCGATTGTTATCGACTGCCATCGACCTGAAACAGGCTGATTTCGTATGAGACGCGGCGCAACCAGTTGATCACCGCGGAATTTGTAGCTCAATTATAGTAGTCGCCATTGCGTCGGCTCGTCATGCCAAAGCCAACGTGAATCTATTCAGCTCGAATCGATTCAGATCGAAGACTGTAATTGTTGAACGAAGAATTGTTAAATTTTTGCTAATAAATTATTTTGAATACTTGTAGTCATTTCACAAACTCATATATAGCACAGAGATCTGCGGTAACATTGCTGCAACATTGGTGGAACGTTGCAATGTTTCTGGAATGATCTGTATTGTACGGAAATGTATAACAAATCATACTTTACGTAATAGAGCGAGATATTGGTTGAAAAATTGAGAGACCTAAAATTTATTTTTGAAATAGGTAGCGATCGAAAAGGCAATTCAGTCGACGTTATTCTATCTCCTATCCTAGGAGTAATATAATTTCCTTCTTTTTTTGGTCTTTGTAACAACATTTAAAATCAACCGACATTTAAAATCTTTGGAGTGGAATTGAACTCTAAAGAGTGAAATGTCACTCTTAAAAATTCACAATCGAGTCATTCTTTTCAATACTGGCTAAATTGTTACTCTTTGTCAGTCTTTAGAATTAGATTCCTCTCT
>NW_017304438.1:4630739-4631307 GCF_001594115.1 Trachymyrmex septentrionalis | reverse complement strand
ACAATCGAGTCATTCTTTTCAATACTGGCTAAATTGTTACTCTTTGTCGGTCTTTAGAATTAGATTCCTTTCCAAAGATTTTAGATAGTACTAGCGATATTCACATACGAGCAATGTGCTACTGAATCGTCGGTCATCCGAAATGTCCGCGGATTCTATCGGGGTGGCGACTTGATTTATCTTTGGCGAGAATGCAGATACTTCATAAATTATATACATTGGACGTTGGACGTCGGACGTGCATGCGTTTCAAGCCGACGAGACGTCAGCAGGCACGTCAGGCACGAGGACAACCGAATGCCACCTCCTCTTCATTCGCTTTCGTCCCCTTTCTCTCTTTCTTTCTTTGCTCGAGTATCTTGTTCGTTGGATGACAACGTTAGACATCCAAGTTGATACGCCAGTATCCCCCGAACGACAAGAATGACATACTACAAAAATGACACGCGTGTTCCAAGTAAATTGGCTCCGATGGCTACGATATTGTTAGATTTATCTATTTAAACATACAAGTAGATATTCGGATATTCGGACTATTTTCAATTTTTAATCGTTTTTTTTTTCTTTT
>NW_017304438.1:4615035-4630639 GCF_001594115.1 Trachymyrmex septentrionalis | reverse complement strand
CGTTTTTTTTTCTTTCAATTCCTTTCCCTTTTTCGTCTATTTTTGTAAAAAAAAGCTTTTGTAATAAAAATTAGTCGCAAAAGTACATAAGATGCATTTAAATATGGTGCGTATTGCCGTTCTAGTCCGGCAAGAAACGCGACGAGTACGCGCGACGTTCAGTCGCCATCTTTAATAATCCGCGGACGCGCCATACTGTTGGGTTCTTCCTCTTTTTATCATAAACAAGAGACGACCACGAGGTTAAACGGGTTGTCAGGTGTCCCCTCTGTCCGCCGACGTCGGCTGCTGCATAATTTTACGATCCGCTACCAAGGATCCTGCACGTCGCATTGGTTGTGGAGGTACTGTGTCTGTATGCGAATGTACGTGTATTATATGTGTATGTATGTATAAGAAAACATGCACATTTTTCTATCCTTCAGTCAGTAATAACAGACATGAACACGATTTCTACCATATTTGGAATTTTTCCTGATCTCTGTATATTTGTAAATAATATCTTGACTCAATCTGACTAGATTTAATGAAACGCGTATCAAATTAGTAGCATAATTTGATGTTTGTAAATTTATTATTTGAACGTCTACGAGAAGTTTTATTTTTTAATCAACTTTAATATCGATTAATGTCAACTAAAGATTATATTCGTAGATTTTCAAATAATAAATTTACAACTGTCAGTCTCTGAAGAGTGAAAGGTCTCGCTTTTAAAGATTGAGAAAATTGAGCCGCTCTTCTTGAGAAATGAGATTCCACTTGAAAGAATTTAGAGAGTATGAAATAAAAATTATACCGTTAGTTTCGGTGTGCGCGTACCGTTTTTGGATTATACAACAGAATTAAAGAACAACGCCAATTATGCCGGCTTAGCAAGCGTTGCGGTAGGAAGAGGCACAGCTGATAGCCGGCGGCCATACGTCATCCTTGACGCAGAAGACTGCCGCGTCGCGATCTCTTTCTCCCCCGTCGTCTTTCTTGCACGAAGAAATCGTCGTCCTTCTTGCCCGCTATTCTCTCCGGACACGTCCTTTAACTTGTACGAGCGATACCGACGCGACGCTTCGATCGCTACTTAAACAGCGTTTCGTTCCTCATCGATATGTATGGACCGACACGCCGCTGGAATTTTAGTTGGTCTCTCACCTACCGACGAATCCCATACACGACGGGCAAATAAATAGATCGATGTCGTGACGCGGAGCGGAAAAAGGAGAGAGACGCGCTCGCGTCACAGGAGCACTTTGAATTTGTATGGCGTTCGATCTTGGGATCCTTTGTACCATCCGCGCGCACGACCGGCAAGAAAAACCCTTCCTTAGATTCTGCGGATATATCGAAAGGACGCGAACATCTTTTACCAGCGGAAATTTTCAATGAAAAATTCACAAAATAATGTAATAAGAAAAAAGGGAGGAGATGGGTGGAACACAATTTTCTTGTACTGAAATAACTCAGTTATAGATATTCATGTGATACAATTACTTTTGCGGTACAAGTTTGTTGTTAATCAAAGAATGATATCAATTATAATGTAGATCAAGTTTTTCGAATACATAAAACGGACGTAATTTATATGAAACTAAAGCGGGGAAAAATTATGGCGGTTATGAAATAGAAGGGAGAATATGGAATTATTATACAATATATTAACTAGATAACTTTATACATCGGATACATGCACGCATTTGTGCCAAATGATATTTAGTTGAATTCACATCATTTTAGGAGAGGTTATAGATTCAAGTCTCCAAGTTTAACTGAAGTTAAAGTATTAATACCAACATACTTCTCAAAATTATCTAAAGAGTACATACAGGTATCTAATAAACCTACCTGTATCTATCATACCTGTATCTAAAAAACGGTTTGCCTGTGAAAACTGAAATGCAGCTTTTACGACAAAGCAGTAAACTAATGATCAGTGTAATAACGTCTAATTGTAAGTGGACTGTGAAAAAGTCGCCTCCAGAATGCAGCGCAAACGAGATATCATGGTATTCCAACTTCCACTTATTCTGTAACCTCATTTCCTCCATACATTGCTTTCGTACAACATGTTTGAATATGAAATAGTGATTGTTACAAAATTCTAATGAATATGACTAATTTATGGATATGATTGATTTTTGGATGAATATAAATTACATTTGGCGTAGAATATTTTGAGATAAGCTGATAGTTGAAACACTCTTTCCTTCTCCATTCAAGCGTTTCATCAAGTTTAAAGCTTTCGCGATCAACCACGATTGTTTCATTGCATCCTCTGATCCTTTAGAAACGAACGTATTGTGTCAAATCCGACAACAGTTGCATCATACCGTGTTAACTAGATAGGAATGCGTCTAACGAGCTGCGCGCATGATTACTGCGAGAATGTTCACATCGCTGCATCGTCTTACAAAGATCTTTCAATATGTTTGCTGCAAGGGAAAAAGGGAAAAACGTCAAAGAAAATGAGATATTTTGCTCTCTTTAATCGAAGCGAATTTGTACATACCTCGTGTTTCGTGGAAGACTTAATTATCGCGCGGGATCAATTAAAAGAAATGATTCTTTGATTCAAATTGATACGAATAAAATTAAGAATCGGTGTTGTTGTAAATTTTGTTATACAATCCAAGAACTCTCTCTTTATGTACGCACATCGGAATATAATATAATTTTTATTACATTTATTATATTTTATTTTATGATTTTCTATGCATCAAGATCCCTTTAAAATGATGCCAATTGAGCATCAAATTATTAAATTGTTTGTCAATTTAATTTTTCATGTTACTGTATAATAATTTAGTTTCGTTTCTAATTGCAAGTCTGAAAAACCAATTCGGCGCGCAATTCAAGAGACTACAAATATGGTATAAATTTACATGGAATTATTTAAAGCGTTTAAGATCCAACTTTCACCGTTATAGACTTCATTTCTTATTTATTGTATTTATATAATTTTCATTTTAGAGATATTTGTAAATTCGTTCTTTAACATAAATTCTTTAATGCAAATACAATATCGCAAAGCGCACAGTTTGAAATGGTCCAATGATGTGTGATAACACGAAGGACGCCATAAGGCATCGTGACTTCATAATCGCGGATCGAACAATCTATCATTGTCAGTGTGCTCCCGGGATGCATGCGCAAAAAGTTGCGCTGTATGTCACTGTGTAAACGACTCGCCGACATGTATCACCGAGCCGGACAAAACAATTATAAATTATTTAATATGTCCCGTAGATTGTGGAAGGAAGGCGACTGGGATCGTGGATCTTCTTAATTGTAAAGCAAGGGAACCCAGAGCCGGGACCCTTTTTTCACTTAGTACTTCCCCACTGATACGTCAGGGGTTTGACTTTCCTTCTTCTATTCTTGCAATTCTATTCTTTTTCATCTTGTGTAATATTTATTCCCTTTCCTACTCTTCCTTATTATAATTTCATTCAGTTGTTTTAATTTTAATGTAATTATGATGTGTACAACAAGGTAAAGAGTTGTTGACCCCTTTAAGATAATGTTTCGATCAAACAAAACTATATACTAGTAATTTAACTTTCAATTGGATATAAGATCGTAGTATAGAAAAAAGTTATAAAAAATAAATGCGAATATATAATGCTGATGAAATTAATATTAAAAATATAAATAATTACTTCAGTTTATGTTCGAATGTTCGAATTTATCGCTAAGAATTAGTTACGTATTAAAAAAAGATAAAGTGTAAGTTAAGATTAGAATCAATTTTACATCAGTAAAAACGAATATTAATTTACCTTTTAACGTAGCTTTGAAATTATTTAGGTTTAGAATGGATAATAATGCATTGTTATATTAAAACAGAAAAAAACAATATATTTTGTATATATAATTATTATTTGACTTACAACCAAAGTTTTGAAACATAATTCTATCGTAAATAAAGAAATCTGTACGAAAACTGTAAATTACTATTCCAAAAGATACAAAATATTATAAAAAGAATTTTCTATTCAACGCTGTGAAAACAATCAAATTACACGAATAGTGGCGCCAGAGATGATCGGACTGAAGCTTAGGGGATAAAGTGATTTATGGTATCACTATCTAGATTCTCTTTTTGTTAGATTGCTTAAAAGGTGTTTAAAAGTCACGCAATCACTTGAATTGGTTCACAAGAAATTGAACCACGTTAGGTAATTATCAAAGAGCTATACTTACATAAGAGTAATTAGCTGTCAATCGTTTCGACAACGATTATTGTGAACATCTTCCCCGACTATAATTGATAAATTAATTAATTTTGATGACATCCTGTCGTTTATCTTCATTATGATCAACTTATGCGTCATATAATCAACTTAACTTGCCAATAGGATACAATAATTTATATGTTCTTTGTCTCTTTCTCTCTCTCTCTCTCTCTCTCTCTCTCTCTCTCTCATTTAATTTTTTATTAAAAAGTAATATTTTTTTCAAATAGAATAGATTTTAGATAGTTGTAATGCGAGTCTACGTTACACATTTGTATAATTAATTATTTTCCACGTGTGTGTAATGGTATTTTCTGAAATATCATTTGAGAGAGAGATACGATAAAATGCATTAATCTAAATCGCGTCGATCTGAAGAGAAAGAAGTGTGATGCGCGCGATATTTCGGACGATTCGAGTCCATTCCACTTGCTTGGATTGTGCTACGTAGTTGCACGCACGTAGTCCGTGCACTTGTCCCGTGGAATGTAGAAGCTGCGACAGCGAAGAGATCCAGAACCGTGGGAAACAAAAAGTAGCTTGAGAACCCGTACGAGCCACGATAGGTCGTTGTGTATACAGGGCTATTCCGACTCTAAGGAGGTGTCGTTCTACCCCTACCTCGAGCTAGCCTCGACGGACTGGCCAGTTTATCATCGATTTCGTATTTATCCCGGTATCCCGCCTTCTTCTCTCGGTCGGCTCGTTTCGATGACATGTTATCTGCCGCAGCGACGGTCGTCGACACATCGCGATCTGAACATCTACCCAACGCACCCATCTACACACTACTTGAACTGAACATCACAGTAGAGTTATCGTTGGTTATCAATATATTTAAAACATCTAGCAATGTTTGTACATGTAAAGAATATTTTAGAAGGAAAAAAACATGTTCAAAATTTTTTATATTAATAAAATTCAAGGACTTAGTGATATAAAAATTAATAGTAATTATATATGTGCAAGAAATATTTATATATAAATAATTTTCATGTTTTTTTATTAATATATATAATTGATAAATATATAATTGATATAAAAATTTCTAAACGTAACAAAATATATTCGATACATCGAATAAAATTTGTGCAACTGAGAGAGTTTCGTAGTCGTAATGCAAAAAGTCGTCCTGTATTGCGACAGTTGATTGTTGTATGAAATGTATCCCGTGAGATTGGATTCAATCTATCGCTACTTGTACGCTGAAGCCGCGAACGCGCTGGACCAAGACGCCGGACGAGATAAGCGGGAGAAGGGGCGAAGTAGTGGGAGAGAAAGATAGCGCGCTGGTAGCGGTAGGGAGATGCAGCGAGATGTTTCTGGACCAATGGAGAGGCTGCACCACCGTAACCGTATGCAAACTGCCGCCTCCACCAAGGATGTTCATTGAGTATGCAAAGTCTTTACTACGTGCTCCGCCCATCGAGACGAGTAGTAGGACAGATTTCTACGTACACTTGAACGCGTACTAGTACATGTAGACGGTATATTTGTCCGTATAACCTACACACGTTCTATTACGAACGTATTATGTAGTCAACCTCAAAATCTAATTAATTACTCGCAGTAGTTTTTTACGGAGCAATCGAAGCTTTCTCAAATATCAATTTAATTTCTTGTATTGGAATTATGCAAATTATGCATAATACATTTAACAATGATTTAAATGATATTTGCTTAATATTGTTTTAATATTGCAAGAACAAAGTGAACAAGAGTTCAAATAGTTTCTTACTAAGAAATTAGTAATTATTGCTTGTTAATTTCCAAGTTATTTAAGTTTTACAGCAATCTAGATTAAAAATTGATTAAAGTACGTTTCTTTTGAGGAAAGAAAATACCATTATGAGAAGCATTTGTATATAGGAATTATTTTTACATATAACACTATATATCTTTTTATTCCTTTTTTTTTACATTTTTACAGATATATATTATTATATCTTTTGTAGCAATTTTTCAAAGCAGTATAAATAATAGTACAACGCATATTTTCTTGAAATTGCATTAGCCGTGGGGAGAAACTTAACGTGGGTTAAGAAACGCCATACCCAATCGACAATGTCCAAGGTATGCGCGATCGATACGTGTTCATACTACATATACTACACTGGCTACCACCCAGATCGCGCGTGTCCGATCGGAGAGCACATTTAGGGAAACTTAATCGCAAAAAGCGTAACAATTACAAATCGTACCGATTCGTGTTTACATTCGCTCAATCTCACATATATATACAATGTATATACTTGTATACAACAGGTAGGCGCGGTGGTCATGTAAAGGGTCTCGTAAAGGTAAGAACGGGTTGAAAATCCATTATTAACCCACGACGATCCGCTATAAACCTAGAAGCGACGTCGTCCTCATCGTCGTCGCACATATTGTATCTTGGCGATAACGATTCGTCACGTCGGATGGAAGTCGTCAGGTCGCGACAGAAACGCCGGTCCACGATGTGTTACAACGTCGTCGACAATCACCAACGGTGGTTGGTTATAAAAACAATAATTCTGTCTTAAAATCAGAATGACAACTTAACCGCCGGCTACGCAATGTTGTGATGTTATATATCGTCGAAGTAATAATTGCTTTGGTTACGTGTTAGTGCTGTTAGTCTCTGCGTTGGATGCACGAATGCCTGTTCCACCCTTAACTCACCCCCGCGACATCGTGGCCGAGCTACGGCACGCTTATACGACATGTTGAGGATCGTAAAGTCCGGGGATGTTGGGAATTTTTTTTCTCCGGGATGGGGGGATAGGATTGCGCTATCGACGTGTGCAGGGCAGTCGTAAAGAAACCACGGCCTTGCGTAAACTAACGTTAATGGAACGAGCAAATTTCCCTCACCAGCGCTTGATGGTAACATTACGGTAACTTTTAACTACAAGTTTTGTTATTAATGCGGCACAGTTTTTCCATCGTACATAGTATTCATTTTCAATTTTCAAGCTTTCTACTATTAAAATTATTCAATATCAGTGACATAAACTCCAAGTATAACATTACATAAAAAGTAAAAATAGACACTTGTCCGCAATTATCAACAAAGAACAAAAAAACGGCGAAAAGATTTTAAAAAAAGATTTGTAAATTGCTTGATTCTTTCTTATATATATTTTTTCCTTTTTATATTTAGATTCTGAATATCAGAATTGCAAACAAATGTAGATGAATAAATTAAGGGAGAAGAGAAGACGGTTAATCTTGTAGAAAATTTTAGAATTAGGTGGAGAATACTTGTGAGGGGAGAATAGGGGATATTTTTAAGAGCGAAAACCGAGGGTTTGTAATAGTCAGTCGCCCGTTATCGGTGTTATACACGGGGTTGGCTGGTCAGCCAGCCGTCTCGCAGATATCAACTACCCTCCAGATCTGCCCTTTCTCTTCGCTTTCTCGTGTGTGCGACACACGTATGTGCATTGAGAATGTGTATCTATAATTATATGTACGTGCGAAATTACATGCGATGCTAGTGATCGAATAGAATTAGAAATTTATGCTCCATAATTATAGAGAACGAAATTTTAATACTTAATTTATATTCAATTTATATTTAATTATAATTAAAAAAGAATACACAAATCGAAATTAATAGAGAGGTGGAAAGAGATAAGTTAACAAATCTTGTGTATACTTCATAAAATAAAATTACTAGCTGGAATTAAATTTTCATCAATTATATTTATTATAGACTAATATAACAATAAGATATTTAAGTGCTATGTGCAAAAAAAACGGCATTTATTCAAAGTCTCCTTTCTATGGAATAAGGTGAGAGTACGAACGTTTGCTCGCAGGCAAAGGCTGGCATTATGCCCGCTCGTTAGAAGCTCGGAAGAGATCGGTGTCGTGATTCCACCGATCGAGTAGATTAATGGTCATCGCTGTCACTTAAGCGCTGAAAATCGAGATTTATTTCGATAACGGGAATCTAATTGTTTAAGCCGACCGTGCGATATAAACCGCGAAGGTCTATTATCATGGATATGCTTAAACCTCCCATACTTTCACTTATGATTTCTATGAATAATTTTCTCAAGTAAATCTTAGAATCTATAATATCTCATTTGAACACACCATTAAAGACTTAAAATTACAGCCGTTTATTATATATTGTAGATTTACAGCTGTTTATTATAGATTTGCTATTCAGGTAACTCAAAGTAATGTGTATCTCACGAAGCAAAGGTTCACGGTAGTTAACGAGCGAGAAACGAAAGAAATCTTATATGATACAACGCGGGGAGATTCTCTCTCGAAAAGGCATCGAAAGCATTCTCACTTCCTGATATTTCTTCGTGCGATAGTCGATACGTGACGTGCCGTTTCCGATACAGGTGCGAACCGTCGACGCTTGTCGCATTAATGACTCACCGCCGTATACGCACAGGCAAATGCATAATACGGCAACTGTCGCTCGTGACGTACATCCGTGCATCCGTGCGTGCGTGGAGATGAACGGATAGACCGCCGGCAGATGATAAAGCGAGACAGTGGCATTTCTACGACGACCGCCCGCGCGTGGCGGCGTCCTTTGATCCTCGCCGCCGCGGCCGCCGCGGCCGCCTCCCTGAAGACGCACCCGCGGATGGGATTCTAGTGTACGAAGAAGCACGAACGCGATTCCCGGATTTGCAACACACACTTTGTAATGCGAATCAACGTTGTAAAATCGATATTTATTACATCCGTTTGTCATGCTGATTTTTCGATACAGATTGCGCGTTTCAATAAACGTTAGTTGAAGCTCTAATGCTCGTTTCTACAAATATAGTTCAATTTTAACCGAGATTAAAGTTAATCCACGTTGGTAGAAAACGGGTATAAACGAAATTTAACCGATTCTCTTCTGTTTCTTTCTGAAATAATTAAAAGGTACAATAGAGAATGATTTTGAGAAGAAAATTAATTTGACGTATTTATAAATGCTTATTTTAGGTTTGAAGACGAGGCAATTTTGATTTTTTTAAATCAGTGCGAATTGTAATAATATTGATGTTATCAAAAATTTTTTTTTTTCAATTTGAATGAATGTAACGTGAAAGAACTTCTATTTGAAATATTTGTAAAGAGAAATCATAAGTCATCGCTTGCATTACACTTTGCGCAGAACATATATATATATATATATATACTCGAATTTATTGGTCGTGCCACGCGTGCGTAACCACGTAAATAACTCTATTACGTACAACAATGTCAGCCCGATAACTTCAATCCGATAAGATCGCGATATCTCATCCGGATGTTTATTTCAAAGGCGGAATTACGAGTCTGGAGCAACGCCAGGCGCCGTAAATTTCTCGAAGCGAGAAAAATGGCGTAAATTCCCTGCTCTCTCCACCCACGCCTTCGTCCGTTTAACGTTTGCTTGACAAGCTGTCTGCCAAAAACTACAATAACGAACGTGCACTTGTGTCAATTTAGATGCACAAATATATCCATAAAAGTGAAATAAATCAGTAGAATATTTGTATACGTTCTTCTTAAATTGATATAGAAAAAAGGATTTTTTCCAAATTTTTCCAAATTTTTTTTTAATTGTAGATGCCATTTTATTTTAGAAAATTTCTATTTCCGAGAAAATATTTGACCTTAAAATGCAAGTGCAAACTTACTTCTAATGCTCGGCTCGAGCGAGTAGTATAATAAGAGAAACGCAGGGAATGATATTAGAACGTTGTTGTACGTGTCAGCGCAAATTATATTTTATTGTTGCACTAATAGCCATGAAAAGCGAGTAAAATCCACCTTTTTTGCCGTTAATCTCGCGATATCCGTTTTACGAAGCTATAACTAAGGCATAGCTCCGCATGGTTGACTTGCCTTTATACACGCCTCAGTGACTTTTCCTTTATCCTACAAAATGCGGAAGTCACTGGAATTCCTCTCCAACGGCTAACAACGATTCTCCTCTGTCGTAAAGAGTAACAATTACAGGCGGGCGAGTGAAAAGTGACAAAGTCGCAAAAAGACCTTGCTCGCATCGTGTCGTGTCGATGCTTTCTCGTACAGCAATATCGACTAAATCTTCAATAATGTGAGATGTCTTTCGATTTTATGTTATATATCGGAGTTTCTTTTTAAAAGAATTCCACTAAAAATGGTTAATTGGACACAGACTTTTTCATTCCTTATAATTATTATTCAAATGTCTTTATATTTATAACTGCGCTCTTTTTTAACATGTAATTTCGAAAAACAAATCTTTCTTAAAAAGATTTATGCAAAAGAAACGCTTGTAAAAACAGATTACAACATTTTTTTCGATAAGAGAGCATATAAACGTACCTAGCGAAGGCAACGTTGGAGCACGCAAGGGATGCGAGCGGCGGTCGGGGGTTGTTCTCGAGGTGGGGTGTTGTACACCTCCGCGATCCATATTTTACAATATGGCCGGGGGGTGGCAGGCAGGTTAGGGGTGGCCTATAGGCGGCACGCTGATGTACGCAGGTCTGCCAACGATTGGTCGATAGCAACGCGACGATTCTCTCCGAGAGAGCTTTTCGTCCCGTTTTCCCTTCCGTGACCCGCTCGTCTCACATACGAGCGCAATTTACGCGTGTCGTATGCGTACTCGTATGTGTGTACGCGAACGTATGCAGATCCTCAGGACAACCCCACCAAACCACCGATGGTGGTTCATCCCTTCAGGAGAAACCCTTCTCTCTGTTACAGCCTATCGCCCTTCGTCTTTGCTTACGCGGATCTTCGAGGGTGGATCTCTTTACATTACCTTCAGCACATTTCTTAAAAAATGGTGGATTGCTTTTTAAGCCGCTTAGGAATTGGTGAGATAAAAATACCAATGTAAACTGTATTTAAACCTATACATATAATTTCTACATAAAATATGTAACAGATTTTCTAAAATTTTGCTGTCATTTTGTTTATAATTTAAATAATTGTTTTTT
This sequence comes from Trachymyrmex septentrionalis, assembly GCF_001594115.1. NCBI lineage: Eukaryota > Metazoa > Arthropoda > Insecta > Hymenoptera > Formicidae > Trachymyrmex > Trachymyrmex septentrionalis. The sequence goes on along the minus strand of NW_017304438.1, from coordinate 4,619,490 downwards.
TTTTATTATTTTTGTTTTATCGTCGTCTTGTATATTATTTTGTTTATTTGATATAAACTATGTTTAAATTTATATAGTTTTTATATAAAATATATAAAGCTTTTTTTTAGAAACGATCTATAATTCGCGAACAAATTCGGAACAGAATTCTATTTATAATTTTGCGTGTCGTATAACACAGAAAACATTTGAACGAGTAAAATACACACATTTTACATTTTTTTTACGATATTTTCTATACATATTTGTTACACGACACGTAATAATGTAAATAAAATTCTGTTCCGAATTTAATCGTGAATTATAGATCGTTTGAAGTGGATTTCAATAGCTTTTCTGAAATTTCGCTATTATTTTATTTAAATAAAATAATATTTTTCTTGTTATTCTTTTCAATTAAAAATATAGTATTAAATAACACGCGGTACGAAACATTGTCTTAAACATAAAAATTGATGATATAAATGTATGAAGTTTCGTACGTTATAATACGAACGCGCACAATTTAACAGTTTCAATTTGAAGCTAACTTGAAAGATAAAAAGACCGGATTCTAGATAGGCATCATGTTAAGTCGAGCATTTTATTACAGTTGATTGACCAATGAAATTATTGCGCATGCCTTGATACGTTCAAGGTTCATTCTAATTATTGCTGGGAGTATTCTCCCTTAATATATCGATTATTGCTATTTTATTCTCTGTCAATTATTTTATATGATCCACTGCTCGTCTAGTCATTTCTCTTTTTGATTAATCAATAACAGAAACGTCATTGTACTCAGATCGGTTCAAATTCAAATTGTTGGGAGCAACTGTAATAAAGCTTTGTCTTAAATTTTTAACTATTTGCAAGCAACGCAGGCGATCACATACGCGAGCACATACGCGTTTCCGCGAGCGGAGGATGAGAAAACGGGCAACGAAAGTTTTCCGGTTAGATGTTTTCCTCTCCGTCCAAGTATAGAGGGGGAAGTCGACTACTCGCCTCGAGAAACAACGAGAATGGCAAACAAAGGACCTCGGGCTAGGTACATTATGTCCTCTCGAACTCATAAGAAAACGAGACTTCGAAATAGTAATGATATTATGTTTGCGCCGCTTTTCTCCTGGCGAAAGGAGCCGCGGCGAACCAGAAGAGAAAAAGGAGGCTTGGTGGAAGAGAGAAAGAGAATCGGTCGGTTGCGACGAGGAGGGATGCAAGGAGGGCGAGTCAGAGGAGGAATCGAAGGGAAAACGCGTAGACACGGCCAGGACGGTGCGCAGGAGGGTGCGGAATCTTCCGACGTCACGGGAGGCTGAGGCGTAATATCCCGAGTAAAACTTTTCACTCAACGCGAGAATAGGAGGGATGGAACCGGGTGGTGGCGTACGATGTACGGGTGAGGGAGGAAGGAGGGGTCGAACGACTAAGTACGAAGAATGTAATGTCCTTCTCTACCGCCAGTCCGTTATATCTTTCACCGCAGGTTTTCATTCGCAGACGTTTTCGATGGAATATTAAGAACGAGGATAGACGGGAAGAAAGACGCGAATGATGTGTTGCGAACTTTGCGGACGCTAAAAATAGACTCGCGTGAGCGGGGAAATAAAACCACAATGGACAACGTTAATTGATTTAATCGATGAATATGCCTTCTTTGAAAATAAACTGTTGCATGCTGTCGCGTATAATTTTAGTTGCGTGCTGACTATTTTCGCTGAAATTTTCCAAGTTGAGGCATAAAAAACTTGGCGGATGTATCTTAACACTTTTCTACAATATATGAGAGAATAAATTGTAATCCAATAAGAGAAAGAATCCTATTTTCGGTCGAATCTTGGTGGATCTTGGTGATTGATAATAGAGAGAGATAATAATAAGCGTCTCATTAACCTGCAAAGAACTTATTGCGAAAAATATTATCTCACAGTTAGGATATTTTATTTTTCACAATAAATTTTTTGCAGGTTCTTAAGATTCTTATCTTTACAGAAAGAACGATTTTCTTGAAATATCTAAATGTTTAACTAGATACAGATTTAAAAATATAAATTTTGTTGGATCGTTAAAATAATTAATGCTCAAGCTGATTGCTAGACTATTGCAATTTTTTTGTAGCATTACTCATCATATTTGACATTCTCACATAATTATTTTGATGGTTCAATAAAATTACTTTCAAATCTCCATCTAGCTAAATCTTTTCGATACTTTAACAAAATGGTTCTTTCTTGTACTACTATCAATATTAAATCGATGACCCTTTAATTTGTGATAATAATATTTCATCTTTAGCTTGCGATTCCGTTCCAAGTTTCACAAATCAAATCGGCACGCAGTTTATAGAATTGAAAAATGTATTATATTTGTTACATGTATGTATGTATATGAATATTATTAAACATCAAGATCTACCTCGACCTGCAGAAATAGAATACTTTCTCTCATTTGATTTATTCTTATCGGTGTAACTTCGACTCATTAATATAACTCATAATAAATTGTAACTTTCTTTCTTGTCATTTAACTCGATAATAATTAATGGTATGAAGAAACACATAACACGTATATGTTTATTCAATTCGAAATCAATGTACGCACGCGATTTGCTCGGTAACTGAAACTCGGTAACTGTTCGCCACGCTAGTGATTCTTTGCGACGATTACTCTTCGATAGCGGGGAAAACGCGGTGTCGGTAAAAAAGCGAAAAGAAACCGAGTGATCTCGCGTGGCGATGGTGGGAGTCCCATGGTGACCGTTCTATAAGAGATACCGTGAGAATTGGAACTGCCTGTGCGACAACGGGCTGAGGATCGTACTCTTGACTAGACTAACCGCGACAAAAACTTACCTTCATTATGCCATAGGTATCGTAATATAATGGTTAAAATTGCCGTAAATGGCGATGGTCTATACGCGCATTGCACACATAAGCCAATGCGAAAATGTTGTTTCAAGAATTCACGAATAATTGAGATTGTTGAGTGATAACGTACGACTGCATCTCAGTCCGAAATGGGGAAATAAGATAACATAAGCGTGTGTGGATATAAAATCTGAACTTCTGGATTTATGCATATATTTATTATGTAAATATACAATTGTATACAGGATCCAAAGGATGATTCATATTATACGATTGTATTAGTAAATCGACGAAATAAGTGTATCAATAAATCATATACGAACAAAATGCAAATACTGGATGGACTGTTGTCAGTAAGGAGCATTTCGCAAATGATAAAAACAGCAGTCATCGCTAAATGTCCATTAATGTGGGAGAACTATGTCAGCACTGTGATCAATTATGTCAGATTTGACACACAAAGTCACATCGGAATCGTGAGAATTGCGTCTCAGTATGTTACTTTATACACATGAGATGAGTATAATTATTTTATTATGAAATCTCAATAATATAGATTTCTTTGAAAAGAAATCAATAAAAAGTTGCCAAAACAATATCTCAAAAAATGTAATAAGGTATTTCTCATTGGGTTATAATTAAGATGTATTGGTATAACGTATTGGTAAAACGTATCAGTAATTATAGGTGATTACGAATTCTTTCAGTTCTAGTAAAATTAATTTTGCAGTTTTTTTGGAGAGCAATTTTTCAGAGAGCAATATTTTTTTCTACAGTATATAATATTTCTAAATAATATACCCGATAAATATATATTCTTTACGCTTCCAACGCACGGATCCAATGACGATACTGCATAACAATGTAACATTGCAGCGCACATATGCAAGTGCGAGTTGCCGGTTCGCTAATGATGAGCGTATGCGCTCGAGCGACCGCGCAGCGAGTAATTGAGTAAGCCATTGCAAAGCGTGAAATGCTCAATCGTAAGTAAATTACAGGGCCTGGGTTATTGAATAACATGGTACATAAACGTAATGAATAATTACCAGGCAATTATGCCGATGTGTATAACACTATCCCGCTCACGACATAGAAGTAAGCGTATCGGACGCGTGTGCGTATACATTGGCCGAACATTTTTCCGTCTTACTCGACAAAACACGACCTGACACCGGGCACTAATAGCCGGGAACAAGGAGTCTGCAATTGGCAAGGGAATTATGCTTCTTTACTCGAGTTCCGACCGTAAGGAGTTTCCTACGGCTACGGCGTTACTCAATCCTGACGAGGCAAGTTTTCCTCGTTCGTGATCGTATAAATACAGCTAATTATATGCAAGTAAATTATATACAAGTAAATTATATGCGAGATTTCGATGTAAATATTGTAGAATATTTTTGCTCTTTCTATATATTTATGAATTCGTTCGCATTATAAAGTCATCAATTAGCAAAAGTATTATATTCTTTAGATGATAATTCTGTTCTAATCATTTTTTTTTATAATATTTTATTACATAAAAATAATTTCTCTCTTATACAGACTTAACACAAATAATTTCCTAATTATATAAAATGTTTAATTTTTTATATATATTTATTGT
>NW_017304438.1:4603301-4614868 GCF_001594115.1 Trachymyrmex septentrionalis | reverse complement strand
ATATATATATATATATATATATATATATGTTACGAAGTAGGAGATCATAGTACCGCTAATAGTGGAAGCAAAAATCAGCGCAGCTGTCACGCGAGAGATACACCGATGTGATGTATGCCGACTGTGCCTTCTTCGATTTTAATTACGATCGACCATTGACCGTGAAGACGAGAACATCCCTCTATCTTCTCTAAACGCGTTTCCTGCAACGGGATTCGACTTAGAAAATAGTTCGCTCTGCCCGTCTTCCCCTCGGTCACCTTGACAATTTCACCGAGGTTCTTTCTCCGTGGAATGATCCCGCGGCAAGTGGAGTTAAATGGCGATTTTCTAGAAAGTGGTCGGTAATAAATTCGCTCCGCTAATTGTTAAATACGCGTCGACTTCTTACGCGTAGCCGCAAAGTCAGGAAAGAAAGAGAGCACTACGCATTTTACGTTAATTCTAGCTCTTATATCGTTTCGTTTATACGGCATGCTAAGTTATTTGAAAAATATTCTTCTCTCTCGTGATGCGTGTTCTATATAAAACATCGATTTTAGAATGACTGATCAAACACCGGTTAAATTAATCAGCACTATTATAATAAAAGCACTATTTTCAAATCTATTTAGCTAAATTTCTAGACTGCAACAAAACTGCTCTTTCTGTAAATAAAACTGTCATATTAATTAGTAGAATTATGTTTAATATATTGAAAGAAAGATTGAAAATCTTTAATCGTCCGTTAAATTAATCGAAGTTTAGGCGAAGTCTTAGGGCCATGAAGGACTTTGCTGGCTGTTTGATTCATAAGATTATATATGTAATAATGAAATAATTTTGAATAGACGATTAAATTTTTTAATTGTAATAGATACTTGCTGTGCGGTGCTTAAAATTAGTTTCTGCCTGCACTGATTTTTTTTTTTTAATTCATTCTATTCTTTGAAACATTACATACTTGAACTTTCTGATAACTGTGATTTGTCAAAATGATTTCACGATATCCACGTATGTTGATGGTAGCACGTGCCTCACGCCTCATTGAGGAAGTGCATGACGTCAGACTGTCGCAAAGAACGCATCGACAATATCAGAATGCGTATCATTATGATAGAATAGACGGCATGGGAGATTGCCTTTGATAATATACTTGAGTAATGTTAAATACATAAAAACTTTACTTCCCTTTATTAAATTAGTCGATAATGGATAGATCCTCTTTCTTAATAAATTCCCATTTATCTCTCTGTATATAATTAACATAATAAAAGCTCGCATTAGGCAAGCGTTCATTAATATAATCGAGTAATAATCGCATCACGAATGCACACAGGAAATGCGTGTATTATATACCAATATTAAAAAATACGTATATTATACTTACATATTTACTAATATTGTACTGTAAGCAATATATATAATTATTTACGTAAAGTTTCAAGTACATGTAAACTAAAGAGCTGATTCTGCCATCTTGAGGAAGACAATCCAACTGCTTGAATTCTGTAGTATAAAAATCAATGGACTCGACCGAATATTGTGCTGAGTATAATGTGTATAATTACAGTTTTATCTTTTTCTTTTCTTCCTTTTCCTCTATACACTTTTAGAGAGGTATTATAATTATGTAATTATATTTAATTATAATAATTATAATATAAAGCTAAAATTTAGCATGACATCTTAACTGATATAGTTAAATAGAAAGATATCGTAAAAATAGATATTAGTAAGAAGAATAAAATTAAAACATGACATGAAATTTTAGCTTAAATAAATCAAATATTATTAGAGGGAAATAATTCTCCTACCCCTATAGTTTGCAAAACAATCAATGATAACGACAGAGCTGTTAACCAACAGGAGAAGATACTGACCCTGCAACTTCTTCACGACACGTTCGCGACTACAACTACATCGCGAAAGAAACTGCTCCGGCTAAGCGGCTGCATAAAGAATGCAATTAAGCGAATCATGTATTGTAATTAACGGCCATTCTCTTCTTTTAACCGATGCGCTTCTCGTCAGGTGCGTGCAGACGCGCATACTCTCTCGAGCGGACATAATCCGCTCTCTTCTTCTTCTTCTTCTTCTTCTTCTCCCGTTACACCGCTCAGCTATCCCTTCCACGAGCGACGCGAGTCAGCTGTTACCGTAAGCATCGCGCGAATTTAATAAGTTAATTTAAGAATAAAAGCGAAATAGATAGATAAATACATAGATAAATAGAATAAGTGTTAATTTACATTTTAGGACGAGGCTTCTAATAATGTATAAGTGATAGTTACGATTTAGTAAACAATGAATACAATATGCAAAAAAAAGAAAAATTTATATACAGAGAACAAATGAGACGACAATATCAGAACAGAAAATAAAATATGACGTCGTGAAAAAGAAAAAAAAGAGAAAGATAAAAGGAAAAGGCGAGAGAGAGAGAGAGAGAGAAAGAGAGAGAGAGAGAGAGAGAGAGAGAGAGAGAGAAGAAGAGAGATATTACCAAATATTGAAGATAAATGTATTTTGTCAAGATTTTGTTTTATATATATTTTATATGCTACATAGAGGGAAATGATCAAGTTTCCTATAATACTACTTTATAACATTTTAATAATATAATTATTATTAATAACATACTTAAATTTATTTTACAATTATTAATTTATATATTGAATATTATTATTACAAAATAAGATTATATTATATACATGTGTATTTCGTTAGAATTTTCTTATTACCTTTTTTACTACTTTGACAATATTACCGGTTAGAAAAGTTAAAATTAAATTCATCGAAATTATATCGTTTTCTGAAAGTTCGATCTCCATTTGGGATGCAAGCAGGTATATTCTTCGCTGCGATGCTGCTGCATCATCGGTTATAATTCCAGCAACAACAACATAATCACAATAATCCATCAGCCGTTGTCGCCGTCAGTCGGTACGCGATCCTCTATGTTCGATTCGCGGGACTCGAAATGCCAATTAAAACAAATAAGCCGGTCGTTCCACTCGAGTCGAGTCGGATTGACAATGTCGATTTGAATTCCCCGCGAGGACAATCGCGCACATTTAATTGGCGAGTTAAAATACACCGAGAAAGACGTGATTATATTTTCTTAACCAGTTTTTTTTAGATTTTTTTTTGTTTTGCTTTTGTTTTATTTATTTACAACAAAATCAGACTATATCATTTCAAATGATTTTTTTGAAAAAATTGTAAATGAAAATATAATAGCATTATAGTTAAATCATATTATGTATACAATCATATAGTAATGTATATTTAAAATATTTAAACCTTGTTATAATCTTTATTATAGATATAATAAGAATGGATTGCGTATTCTTATGTTGATACTATACTGATTTTAAAAAAGTCAGCTCAAAGCATACCGCTCTTTCTCTCTGAAATATCGAATTGAAGAGAGAGGCTGACTTTTAATTCTTTCTAACAAAACACAGAAACTAATAATGTATTAGGAAATACAATTTATACCTATTATCTGTCTATTGTCTGATGATTATCCCGTTGAAGAAACGTGTAAAAGTGATAATATAATAATGAGCGAGAATAGAACAGTAGTAAGATTTCTAGCTCTGTATTTTTTAAGTATGAGTATTAAAAGTGAGGAGGAAATCCGGAAGATATTGGCTCAGGTGACTGACAGGGACAATCGCCAATCAGAACAGGTCGAGGGAACCGAAAGTTGACTCGCGTCGGTCGCAAATTCAATTAAAAGTTGCGGTTATTAGGTTGGACAATGAGTCCCCGGAGTCTGAACGCTCGGCGATAAAGGAGCTGGGATCCGCGGAGAAAAAAGGACGAAACGTAAAACTGATGGGGTCCTTGCTGATTCCGCTCGGCTGCCACCTTGATTAAGCTCCTCGCGACGCTTCGAGAAAATATAATGACTTCTTTGCTCTGCAAACGCCGTCGAATGAATTCCCATCCCCTTCCGCTTCCTCTCTCCCACCCAATAGAAGACATACATCCACGGTAAATCAGCTGCACGAATGTGGCGGGAAAGAAAGCGGGAGTTTCCTTAATTCTCTTTCTTTTGCGGCGTCATCAGCTGCCACCCAGAAATCAGTTAATTGTCACGTGATATTTGTCAATGTGCACGTTTATCCTCTAATCACAGCATGGCATTAATTTTTTCAACTTTAAACTTGATTAGCTTTGTATGTTTTTATGAATTTGTGAATCTTTTTATGTTAAAAAGAATGAATTGAAAAATTGAATTAAATTTTATATTTTTTAAAATGTTATTGTGTTAGATATATGTGTTAGAATATATTGTGCTTCTTATAAAAATGTTGAAAAGTGTTTAAAGAGCAAACATTAATAATTTAAAAGTAACGCAAAGCATACCTCATATTATGATAAACAGAGTTTGTAAATTTTTTACTTTTTTAAATAAATATAAATTTTTTTTAATAGGAATTAGAAATATTGCATTAAAATGTTTTCTGTCTCATTGAGATTATATTGCTTTTGGTTTAATACAAAAACACTTTTCTGCTCGTTATAACGCGTCGTGATGAACGTTGAACAAAAATTTGTATCATTATTTTTAAATATTTAAAATGTTAGCACATAATTTGTCTGATCGTTCGCTAATCGTTTTTGATACCAAGAAAAGGAATTCTATTACCGATATTTTGCAGAAGATCTCACGGACGTCCGTATAATTTTCGCGGAATGTTGGAAAAAGTTGGAAACCGCGACGGTGCAATCAATCATCCGAATCAAGAAAGCAGACGAAGAAGCCGCGATTTATTATGGTAATCGCCGACTTAATTAAGACCTTACGGTATAACGCGCTCAGATAAAAGGCAGTCACGGGATACGCCGATAGGTCTAAACAACGCCACGTTGAATGGCCTCCCCGAATTGCTCGTGGTCGGCAATCTTGGTCGGAGTCTCGGGCTGAGATTAAGGGAATAAATATCCAGGCCCGATAATTGTATTGGTAGTTTCAGTAACTAATGATCTAAAAGTCGTTAGCACAGCCGATCGTGAAGGGTGTTACGAGCCTTATACTTTGGCACCCGGGTAGCTGTGTACGGGGTGCAGCAAAGGGTTTCCGACGCTCCAGGCGAAAATGAAACCGAGACTTACGTACATTTATCGACGCACGACCAATTCGAGGTTTGCACGATGATAATTCACGATTGGTCGATCGACAAATGTGGCAAATTGGCCGAAAGAGATGTATCCACAGATAAAAATGCAATGGAAGTACAAATAAAGATTGGCATACATAATGTAGATAATGCAAAGAAATTGTTTTGAATAATTTGTATAAATTTAAATTTAGTTTAAAAGATGTGATCAAAGATTTCATTATAATAAATAATATTACTATTAATTTTATAATATGTTTAAAAATATTGTAATATATCAATTACAATAATAGTATAAATAATTTAATTTCAGCACGATAATTTAGAGCCTTATAACTTGTAAAAAAAAATTAATTTCTTAAAACTTATTTTTACAAAGGCTCTATACAAAAATTTATTGAAATCAACTTTATGACGTATTCAAATAGAATTTAATAGAATGATGAAAAATACTTGCCATGCCTGAGCGCGCGAATTTCAAACGCTATACGATTGACGAACTTTAATCCCTTATCATTTGAAAAGTATTTATTTTCATCTTAGAATGTTCCGTAAAAAAAATCTGCCAGTGAAAAGACATACACTTTTTTTAGGACACTTTGTATATTTTCACTGATCGCGTAGAAGTGCAATAGATAAGATTCTCACTCATGATCATTGTTTCGCATCGATTCAAATCTTCATGAAAAAGATATCAATATATTGTTCGCGGTGAGAATCACATCCAGGATGTTGAGAGTCGACCTGTCGACCTCAAAGAGGTAGAGCGACATAGGATCGGGGATATAATTTCTGCGCATATTGTTCGAAAAGCACGCGTGAATCGGTAAGCCGAAGTGATAAATAATGCGAAAGTGAAGTCTCTGCATACGCGTGAACGGGCATAACGTGCATACGCGCTCTCGGTGCGAAAACACAATGCGACTTACTAGATTGCAACTTCTGCTGACACGCTCACAGTGTTAGATCTCGTGCTCAGCAGGACGTCCAACAAGACGGTACTTCCAGGCCGTCCGGTGGAAATATAATAAAGAAATATAGGACGCGACTTGGACAATGTATTAAACAAACGCAGTACTGTATAACCGCATTTAATCCGTCTTTAATTGAAAACTTGTTATGCCTGAGCAGCTGCATCGCATCGCTGCATCGACGTTAGAAAGTTCGAAAGATCGCATATCGCAACGTTTTTCAGCCTTTTTCAATTCGCGCTATATTAAATAACGAGTCAAATTTTCAGTCACGCTTTAACTCTCAGTACAGATTTTTTGTCAGATATCGCTAACACGACAAAAAAGGTGAAATTCTAAAGTTTTTATTTTTTATTTTATCGTTTCCAAAGTGATTTTACTACAATGATATTGTTTAAAATGAAAGTAAGCATAATATATAATAGTTTAGATAATTTTTACAATTTTTAAAATATTTCTGCGCCTCACTCGCTTTTTTACATATTTCTAAATACTTTCGTTTTTTTAATCTCCTTTAAAATTAAATATAGAATTATATAAAATTAAATAAAAAATATATAAATTCATACATAATTTATATATTCTATATTTTAATTTAATTTAAAATTCCTATAATTGATAAATATTTAAGATCCACTTTGATCGAATATAAAACTTCTGTTATTTAAAATTAAATATATTATTTATAAAAGTAATGTGTGTGGACAGTTATTATATTATATTATATGTAAAAAATGTTTACGTGATGGAGCATAAGAGAGCATACGTGTTAGCAATGCATCGTTATCGCTTTTATCAGTTTGCCGTTGCATGAAATGTTTCTATCTCATCGGAGTGAGTAAAGAAAGCTGAGATGATAGGGAAAATAAACTGGATCGTAGATACGAGATGCACTTTTAATACGGACGATCCGTCGGCGTAGACAGATTTGATGCATCGGTGGATAAGTAGCCGCGAGTTCTCACTTCATTTATCAAGGAACTGGCCCACCTGTCGTCGCCTCGCTGCTTCCATTCACCGGCGGCCGAAGCGTTTGCCCGACAGATCGTGCATCTCGATGCATCTGGACGGTGCGCAGCACATGCATTAGATACTCGCGGATTGTACAACGGTTACGGCGTGCGAAAGGTGCGCGATACGATAAAATACGAGCGAGTGATTTAACGGATGATCTCAGCTCGCACCATGTCTGATAAGATTCGTGATATTTTTCATCGAGCTTCGCCGCTTGTCGAGGGGAATCACCGGGAATTTATGACTCCGCATACGTCGCCCGTAATTATACGATCGTAATAAGTGCCTCGAACGAAGTTCTTTCAGAACATACATAGAGGTAAGATGAGGCACGACCATCGATGGAAAAAATACAATCGCGTAAAATTATTTATTAAATTAGTTTATTTATATAAAATATTCCTTATCCTTGAGTAGTAATATCTCATATCATAAGACTACAATATGGTATACATGCAAGTACATATATAATGTGTATTAGTAATTCAAGATTGAATTATTTATAAAGCAATGAAGATCCAGCTTCGACCGTAATAGGCATTTTAAATTTCTAATATTGATTGTGTTTCTCACATATGCGGTCTAAAATAAAGATTCTTAATATTATTTAGAGTCTACATTCTAAGAATGCATTCCATTTAGCGGTTACAACGCTCGCGAGCATTATTTGTCTATTTAATATTTAATAAACAATAAGATGGAATGATTCCGATTAGTACACCTAACGTACCTATATATATTATATTATATTATATTGAGAAAAATTTTCCTCGGAGAGAACGTTTTAGAATGTAATTTTGTAGTGAATTCAGTTGGATGCACTCTGGTGCATATTAAAACCGTCGTACATTAATTGACGTAAAGATGTGTGTTCAATATAAATATAGAAACGAATTAAACCGTAAAGTCTCAATACATTTTATTATGTTGTTAAGTAAAGTATATATTTTATAATTTGAAGTATCTCTGCATTTCACTTTTATACTTATTTGATCATTGTGCAAAGGTTTTGCAAGCAAAGCACTTGTGCATCCAATCGAATTCGCTATTAGGTAATAGATCTGAATATTACGTGCTAATAGTGATGGTGCAACGAGAAACAAACACAATCTCAACGACGAAAGAAATATATACGCGGCGCATCGCAAATTATCAGCATATCGACGTTCATCCAATGTAACGATCGGTGCAATATAACGAGGAGTCCTGATGGCTTTCGCCTTCCGGGACATTCGAGTTCAACATGAGCATGGTCCGAAAAAGGGACTTGTGTATGAAGGATGTGAGAGAGAGAGAGAGAGAGGGAAAAGGAATCGAAGGATTCGAGAGGCAGAGGAGGGGCGAGAGTGCACTTGGCGGCTGCGTAAATTATCTCGGCGGTGTGTATTTACCCAGAGATTTACAAGCGGGCAGCGCGCGTTTGATTTACACGCTTGTGCGCCTGTAGCCACGGCTAAAAGGGTTCTCGAGGTGAAATATGCAACAGGATGCGCCAGGACTCCTTGGATGTACTCACCGGGCGTCATCGCGCTCGCTATGTTCATAGTTCACATGCATCTGTATTATACATCTGCATGCATGTCAATGATAAGCCATTCTTCGTTACCAATATAACGAGTCCATTTTGTTGAGCTCTAGATTTATATTTGCGTAAAAGATGATGGGAGGTGTGTTGACGAGATCAGAGAGTATGCCTAGAATATAAAAAAATAATATGTTGAGTGCCAAGTTTTTACACGGAATTCTTGAAAATTTCTTTAGTCAAATACCTAATTAAATCTTTATCTGAAATTCTGATATATTTATATATTTTATTATTTTAGAATCATAAATGTTTATTATTTGTATATGTATGAGATATTTTTTAGTATTTATGTCAACTTCGTATTCTCGCAGTTTCGTAACAAAGTGCGTTAAGAACAATTTCCAAATATATCCCATTTATATCAACGTAGATTAGATATTAGATTAACTTTAAACTTGATTTAATTTACTCTTTATCCTTCTCTAATTTTTAGAACTAGAAAAAGATAAAAGTAAGTTAAACCATTAAAGTTAATCTACATTAGTAAAAATAAGTATTAATACAATACATAAGTAATTAGAAAATAGTGAATTATATTAGTTTAGGTTTTGCAAGAGCATTGTTTTTAGGGTGATTTTTGACATATTATTTTCATTTTTAAGTCCGAATCTGCCGAATCGAAATATTTCCATTAGATTCGGTTTTTGAGTATTTTTGATATATAAAAATAGAATAAAAAGTTCTATTTTGAAATTAGAAAACAAGTCAGAAGTACTAAGCATATTTTCGTCCAAATATCCTTAATACAACATATTTCTCAATGATTATCAAATTCTAATATAAATATTTGTCTTATATTTATCACTTGTTGCATCCAAATTATTTGGAAAGAAATGCTTTATCTTAAAATAATGATATGGCGCTATATCTTTAAAATGAAATGCAATATCCTAAAATTTCGACTCGATGAAATTTTTCTAACGGTATATTCGAACTCAGCGCCACTCCAAAATATGTTTAAAAAAGTTGTTCCATTTTTTGCACTAAACATTATTCAAAATTTTTTAATTAGTGTTATATCAATCTTAACATAACACAAATATCCTGGTAGATTAATAAATAATTTTAATAAATATATTAGATGCACTATACAAAAGTCGAAACGGTAGAAATATCAAACATATTTTTCGATTACGATTTGTGCCGCTGATCTATCCGCTGGAACCGTGGTGGGCGTTTTCTGCAAGGATACCCCTTTTGTTTGCTCGCTCACGAAAGAAAGGATCAGCGCGTGGATGCAGCCCGGTTTTTCTTCGAGATGCAGCGCGAGAAGACTGGTAAACGCGATGACCGTTTATACATTGGCCAGGCTATGAATCGTCGGAGCGTGAGATCGTAAAGTCGTCCTTATCATCGTCTGCATCTTAATGCAGGATACCCCCGTACGTTACGTATAACGTTGAGCGTACGTTACCGTGCAATGTTACGTGCGTGAGCTTCTACATAGACACGGTTGCCGAGCGGCGCGGCGTACGTTATGGCGTTTCGCGGGATGAAGAAGAGGCAGGATCGCGCGTGGAAGAGAAATCTCGGAACGAGGAAGAGATGGAGGAAGAGGAAGGAGTAGCGGACCGTATGCAGAGCTGGGCAGGCCGGAGCACAGGTGTCCGACGCTTCAAACAACATCTTTATGCCCCGCTCTTAACCTTAACCAGCTCACGCGCTCTCTCTCTCTTGTGAGATATAATATATTTCTTCGGTGCATATCGACGTATGCGTTATTTAATGTGTTATTCGTATGTGCACGATCTAGAGATATGTTATAATTTCGTAAAGAGTATAATGTTTATATATAGGTTGCGTCGTTTGAATATCGAAAATCTGAGGAAAATTCTGAGTCAGAGAAATATCATGGAAACAATAGATGGTATCTGTTCTTATTTACTCGTATGTTGGATAGATTGTACAGTATTAATTGTACAATATTAAGTCTGCAGGATATTAGGTTTACAGGAATAGGACAGAAAAGCCATTAAAGGTGCTGAAACAGTGTCATATTTTAAGGTAAAAAATTAATGAAATAATGAATTATAACAAATCTTACCTAGAGGAAATCTATAAGATTTAAAAAAAAAGCTTTCTTTTTTTAAAGATTGGTCGTTGATTTGAAGATTTGATATAAGGGAAGAATTATTTGCTAAAACTTTAGCAAGTTTTAAATAATATTAAATAGTATTATATATATATATATAAAACTATAAATTTATATTTAATTAAAATTAAACGGAAAATAAAGTTTGTAGTTTTGTAATTTTTTTCTATAACTTAAATGATAATGATGTTATATAAAGTGATAAAAGAATTTGTGTTCAGTTCTGTAATTTGATTGATTATGGATATTACGTGTAAAGTGATAAATACTCCATACAAATATGTTCTACATAGATATTTAACGTTAATATAGTCTAATTTAATTTTTATTGTTTCCCCTTCTAGACATGTATTTTATTTTTATGATCCAATTACAACATGTAAATGTCCTCATCCATTTTAATTTTTATTACGTTAATACACTCTTTTCCGGTTTAACACGAAATATGTGTACAGTAAGCTTCCGATTTATAATTTGGAGAATGTATTAAAACTTCGGTGCATCATATTTAAAAACGTACGGAAACAATTACCAAGAACATTTACCGGCTTGTAGTAGAGCGTATAATAGAGATAGACAAAATTACCATAGCATAGCGCCGTGGCGCTAATAGCTCCGTGTAATTATTTCGTAACACGAGGACGCGATGTTCGCTAAACAACCAGTCAACAACCTTACAATTATCCCCGCTGATTTGAGATCCGATCATTGCCTCGAGCGCGTGCGACTACATAATAAATTCCCACCTTGCTCGTATAAACGGGATATCAAGAGTCTGGAGAGCTTCCTCT
>NW_017304438.1:4592626-4603201 GCF_001594115.1 Trachymyrmex septentrionalis | reverse complement strand
ACACACACACACACACACACACACACACACACACACACACACACACACACACACACACACACACACACACACACACACATATTTTTTTCATGGATGAATGATAGAAACTGTCAACAGATATATATATATATATATTGGATATATATATACCTATATTAGTAGTCTGCTGACAGTTCTACATTCATCCATGCAAAAAAACTTGATTACTTATCTAATCACATATCGATTAATTGATAAATCAAATTCGAGATTAGATCGATACAACATGTAATTTTTAGCGTTAGAAAAACATCCATTGACGTAAAGAAAAGTTTTTATTCTTTTTCCGTATGCGATCCCCGACTTGGCTGCTCTACCAGAATGATAATTCACTGACAATCGACGTTCCTCTTTAGTTCCCGTCTAGATTCCAGAAACAATTCCCATCATACGCCGCCTCGGTTGTACTGTCGGCCTCTAGGGATTCCAAAAAAGCGTGCTCGTCATCATCGCATATCCCGACGATAGCGCATTCAAATAAAGGCGAGGCCAGTGCGCTCTCCGAGAGAGCTGGTGACAAGGCCCTGACGCTACCCGCTTTTGATGTCGCCGCCGCTGTCGGCACATCTGATTAGCATCCTCCTTCTTCTTCCGCCGCCAGCTCTACCTCGCTCCACTTCCCCTTTCGTCGTCACGTGGAACACCGACGTGGAGCGGAAAGAACGGCGGCGGATCGCGGTGAATATCAGGAGAGAGGGGAATGTAGAAGAGGGAGTCCGCGATGTCACTCTGGACCACGTTGACTGAGCCGCGTCCTTTTCCTCTGTGTCCGTCCATCTAACTCTCGTCTCTAGCCTTTCCTTCCCAGTGGCAGAAGGGACGAGGGGAAAGCGTGCCGCTCTGAGTTATTCCTGCCGGTGATTCTCTCTCTCTCTCTCTCTCTCTTTCTCTCTCTCTTTCTTCCTATCTCTTTCTCAACTTGAGTCGCGGCGACATCATTTAAATGTTCCTTTGCAGAGTTCCTCGCGTCCGCGAGTTTTTAGTTCCCTCATCTCTAAGAAGTCAACGGCTCTGGACGATCAGGGGATACGAGAGCAGCCTAGATATTGAGCTAGTATGAAATGGATACCAGCGTATGGAACAGGACTAGTTTTCTTCGACATTCTTAGAGGTTCTCCAGGAAGGGAATTAAAGTGTCGATTGTAGAAAACAACAATTATCTATATCTGTTTTTCAATCTGATAAATTACATATCACTGTCGGTATTATATATACGCGCACCTTCATTATTTCAATAATATATACAATTATTTCTTAATAACATATACAATTATTTCAATAATATGTTCATAACATATTCAATGATATCATACAAATGTTTGAAGAATACGCATTCTTGTATTTTAGATTTTCTCTATACATTCTTTAGACGTAATTTGAATTTCGATCGCGTGGAAGTCTGTGCCTGGTACAGACGCCGTCAGCAATGACATTGCATTCCTCGTGCTCTTGACGCTCTCGTATCGATGGGAGACGAGAAGGTACGGTAAAGTTTAAGAGCGTCCTCGATAATTGTCATTTCTGACCAGCTTGACATACCTCGGTAGACGCGCCCCGGTAGAGCAGCCCTCGTTCTTTTCATAATAATATGCGATCGCGACAGAGCGGTACCCTCTGTATACCGTGACTTTGACGGAGTTCCTATCGAGAGTCTGGTCGCCTAATAAAACGATCGTCATTTATCGTGCAATTATGCCGTCTCATTAATCCACTGGCAACTATGTACCCTCCACCCTCTCCCAACCCTCTCTCTTTCTCTTTCTCTCTCTTTCTATGTACCTTCAGCCATCTCGATTACCGCATATCCCACTCTTCGCTCGGACTCTGGACCGACCTATCGCTCATCTCGCTCCTTCCTTCCATGGCGAGAAATCTACGCGGGTGGGAGAGCAGCGGCAGGGTCTTATCCGCCTGTAGTTTCATAACTTATGAACGCCGGCGTGCACATGCAGCAATGTTGGGACAAGCGCCGACATCGTTCCTCTCATCGTCGGAAGCGGCAATTACACCCTACTTGGAACCAAAGGACTCGCCCGGCCGCTCTTTTTTTCCCTTGATCGCCGCTGCTCTGAGACCGGGAAGAGATCGAGGCAGAACAAAGATATAGCCAGCGACAAATCGTTGATGAATATTTTTCGAAGTGCGTGGTGAGAAAGGTGTCTCTCAGTATCCTGAGTAGTTCCCGGAATACTTACGAATCCATATGCGTTTTTCGTAGACGTAATAGGTGTACAGACTGCGTATTCTTTGATTTTAGTATCTGTGCTCCGTTAGAGAGAATTGTATATTTTCAGCATTTTTCTCAACGCGATACTTTAAAGAGCATGGTAAACTAATTTTATGTTTTTAAATATCTTAATATTTTCTGATTAAATTTTTTTCTAAACTCGCGATATTTCCTAAGTTGCTCTCGCTACAATACAATATTGTTTCTTCCTCGCTACAATTTAAATTTCATTTATTACATCTTAAAATCGCATAACTTTTACGGATTTAATTTTGCTTAGACTTATAAGTCTATTCTACAATGTGCTCTTTGTTTCCTATTTCTTGTTCTTTTACCTTTTGCTTTTTTCTCCTTAGCAACCATTTTATCGACAATTGTATTTCTTGCTATGTACTTCTTGTTTCTTTCGAAGTTCATTAACTTTTATCTCAGGCGATATAAAACAAAAAATCGGATAAGAAGCAAAAAGACAAGATGTAAAAAAATAGCAAAGAAATAGGAAAAAGCAAGAAGTAGGAAACAAAGAGCACATTGTAGAATAGGCTTTATTTTCAAACCGGACACGATACTTACGTACATTCCTGATTCTGACTGAATTACCGTGAGAGAAATTAATCACGAAGGATGCAGGATTTCTTCGAATGGAGAAGAACGGCAAAAGGAACGGAGAAGAATAAGGATCAATGAAAGTCTCAATAGCCAGTCTTTGATGATTGAAAAAAATATCCAACAAGTTGGCGATGATGCTTGGGCATCAGCCTTCCTTCTATACCGCGGTAGCGGCAGTCGATAGCCGAACAACGTTGGTCGGCGGCGCTTTTGCCGCGATGTAGATTTGTTTGCATTTAAAAATCAAATTGACCGCGCTCCCTTCACCTCGCTACCCTCGTTCTTTTCTCGGTAGAATGTGGTGCTGAAGGTTGGTATGCGTTAGCTCTTATACTGCGATGAAACACAGGAATACTCTTTGTTTCTCTCTGTCACTCTCTTTACCAGACAATATTCTCTCTCTCTCTCTCTCTCTCTCTCTTTCTCTCTCTCTTCTTTCCTCTCTTTCCATGCTCTCAGTTGGGGACAATGCACGCCAGTTTTTGCGTCGTTTGCTTCCACGGAGATGGACGATGGATCTGCTGGCAGCTCCGCTGCTTCCCCCTCACGTTTTCCTCCATCCGTCCGCCCGCGATCCTCTTCTTCTCCTTCTTCTTCCTCTTTCTTCATCCGCGACGTTGATCCTCCCTCTCCTTTCCGCGACGTCTTCCTCGCCCTGCGCCTCGCGGCTTCTCTTTTTCCTACCTTGAGTCCGGGAGAGGACTCCTCGATTCGGGCTCAACCCCTCGCATACAATGAAACCGAAAATCTCCGCGGCACTCAGGGAATGCGGCGCATGATTACCTACATCGAAACGAAGAACCGACCGGCAAGAAGAAGCGCCGCGCTTTCCCTCTTTCTCTCTCGTTCTTCTTCGTCTCTTCTTCGCCTTCCGAAAACACCGCGATACTTCCACCTCGCGAAGCGGACGGTCCGCAGCATGAACCACGATTAAATATTGTTTCGAAAAGATCTGTTTCCAAAAACTAGCAAAAACTGAGCACGCTATAAAATTCTTAATATATTGACTATAAAATTCATTTTTATCATAACCATATTTGTTATCAAAAATTGTATTTATAATAGATATATAATAGACAGGTCGATAGAGTTCTTTTACAAGTGAATCATCTCGCAATAAACTTCAACGTTCTGAGTAGGATCTCTGCTTGAGACAGTTATTAAAACCTAGCATGAAAGCCGTATGACCGGATTGGAATAGAGCCAGATGAAATGAATCGTCGAAAACCTATCGTCATTCATGTCAACGGTACAGATGTTGGGTGCGGCGATCAAACACGCGACATGTCCGCCGTCTCGTGACTATAAACCGTTATGCTTGCAAGAGATCGATCGGATTGATGTGCAATAAGATCGTCTGAGATCATGAATCGATCTAAATAACGTACCGTATTTTACAATAGAAAAAAATTTCAAATGATTTATTTTTTGCCGTAACTTATTACTGTAAATTTATTTCATAAATACCAGTATCGATGCATTAATATGTTCTTCGTCAGTTATTTTTATAAGTTTGACTGTATTATTTATTTATCGCACATACTTTTATGTCTAGATATTTTTCAATTGCTAGTATTTTATTTAATATGTAAATCAATTTGTTACAAGAAATATCACCTTGACTACATTCTTTTTAATGACACACTAGCGAATCGATGTAACTTCTCAGTACGCTCGTAATGTTCGTCGCTCAAGGAGACTGTAGTAACGCAATTATGCACTCAGCAGACTCTTACTCCGCAGAAAAAGATGACGGATGCATCAGCTTACGCGAAACAATCCGCTTGCGCAGGCAGGACATATAAATTTCAAATTTCACCGCACCGCTGGGATTTTTGCCGGAATTTCGTTGACTTAATTTCATATCCAATTAGATTGTATCGGATCACATTCGTAAAAAAACCTTGTCCATCCGCCTTAAATTATTCCTTTATTCGAATAGGCATTGTAGCACAAAATAATTTGCATTTTATTTAAATTGAAAATATTATCTATATTTAATTTATATAAGTATTATGTAATAAGTATTAAACATGATTATATTTCTGTAATGCAGTATATTTATAGTTCTTGCATTTTATGATTTATATGTGGAAGGAAGTTATCGTTTCAAAGCGAAGATAATTGACGTTATGTGAGTCTTCTAGAAATATATAATTTTATTGATATTATTTTCATAATCAGTGCCTTATACATTTTATACTTGCGAATATATGTTATTTAAATTATAATTATAATTCTTAGATGCATAAAAAAGCGTAATCTTTTCTCGGTATACATCAGAACTTTCTTGGGAACAGAACAATTGCGCTTTATCTATGCTTAAATTATAGATTGCGTTGGCTGACGGATCTTAAAATATGAAAAGTCTAAAGAATATCGCCGGTCATGCTATCTGCTTGTTTCTCTCCGTATTGTGAATTAAATACACATTAACCCTAGAGTTGTGTAGCGCGTGATTGCGATCAGGTAAAATCGCGCTAATTAAGCCGTGCAAGACGCAGTTGTGCGTTAAAAAATTCGTATGTATATTTAAGCAAATAACAATCGTCTGCACATTACTGTCGATCTCTCACGCCTACGATTTCCTCGAGAGAAACGTTACTCACACATTATTTGTAAGATCCGCGGTGCGATGGATTCAACGTCAGGAAACGTGCATGGATTTTCCGGACAAAAAATATGGCAAAAATATTATGAAACGATTTTTTGTTTTAATTCAAATGGTCGGTAAATTTATCTGAGAGGTCGAGACTTTCGTCTCTTCGCGGGTTATCGATTAACCAGGCAAGGCGATGAAAGAGTTCGATGAAATAATGATGGTACCAGGTCGATAAATAGTACGCCTCTGCGCTCTTCTGTCAAGGGGTGGAGGGAAGGGGCTATAAGGCCCTTCGGGGTCCGCGCTAATGCCAGCCGAGAGAAGACAGCTATCAAAAGCCCGTATTTAAATATTATCAATGAAATTACAGTGCTCACTGCTTGCACAGCCAGCTCGGTCATTACCGACTGGCAATTCGGCCTCTTTAATCGCCATTGTCAATACTAATCGACATCGTCGTTATTTAATATGCTCCATCCCATTTTTCTTTTATGGATCCTTTTATGCCGAACCATTCGTTGCTTTTGCTTCTTCCTGCAGGAGTCTTCCTTGGGAACAGGACTCTAACTTGAGTGAAACAGATAGACTGATCGGCAATTACGCGATTTTTCTTTACATTCAATACTGTTATAAATAATTAAGATTATTATGATACTTAACAAAATCACAAATGTACGTAACAACAAAAAATAATTTAAATTGGATTCTCAAACTTTAAAATAATAAATAACAATAAGATTAAGGCTAATGAAAGTCAGCGCGGAAATACATGCGCATAAGTTTAATTCATATAAAATACTTCATAATAATAAATGATGTGCAGCTTTATTACGAAATCTTGAACATTTCCACTCTCTTTTGAGTCATTCTCATTTGAGTCGAGCAAGTTATACATATTCAACGATTAATGTTGGTAAAATGATCTATCCATGATGAGTCACTATCAAGTTCCCAAAACTGTAGCGGAATCTCAAACAGATATCAAACATGTCATGAAATTTTGGCAATATTAAATTCGCTAACTAATACATTAAATCGCGTTACGAGCACCAAATTAATTAACAGTAGACGATTCAGAATGATTCAGAATTATTTATTTATTATTTTAAATATACATAACCATGTATTTCAGATTAAGAAAATTTATTCTTTACATTACTTTTATAACGCTTCGTAATTCACAATAATTTAACTAACGAATTTACATAAATAAGCATTTCTTCCATTGTATCAGCTGATCGGAAAAACGCTGACTGTATTATATAAGAAATTACGTATTATACAGAAATATATATAACGGGGACGATGATTGTCGTCGTTACGTATTTTCCGAGTTTCCAAATCCATTCGCTGGATGCGCGCATAATAATTGTGAGCTTGCAATTAGTAACCGGTACGGCAAATAGTATCGGTGTTGCTATCTGCATTAAGTGCCATTACCATACCGGCGAACGGAGCAGCGATAGAAAGGAGTGGGAATAATTAAACCACTATGATCGCTATCTAAATAATTAGGACTTGGCGTGACTCTCTGCGTGCCGCTATATATAATGCTCGTACGCGAACAGTCAGATCGTAGATTTCACGAAGCGCGGGCATAATTAGGCGAGAGATATGAACGCGAAATCCGCGTATTTAAATCTCAATATTGTGAGGAAGCCTTGTGTCCGAATCGCGCTCAAGCAAAACGAACCTCGTCTGAAGATATACCGAATTCTTACGTGATATAGAGAGAGACATTGAGGATATGTCAGTTATTACTTTCCTTAGAATAATTACTTTTGAAAATTTATTTATCGATTAAAAAAATTTTACTTTTAAACGCAGAGTGATACTCGACATTTTATTTTGTATTTTGTATTACATCAACGTATAAGATACAGGTTCACACAAAATGTATTGAATTACTTAGTTTAATAGAAAACAATGGTTAGTTACTTATTTTAAATATTAAAAGCACTGACTAACACTACTTTTAATTTTCAAAGTAAAGAATTAATCAGTATCTTTCAATATTAAATTAGCCAGTACTAAACTGGATTTCTATATGGAATTTTTGACATTTTTAAATAGTATCTCATATAGTAGCGTGTATATATATCAATGAGTTCGAAAGTAAAGGAATACATTTGTATTGTCTTGCTTTATACTTTTTATGCTGTATTTTTTCGAAATGTCTTTATTGAAAGTACGATTGAAATGATGAAAATGCTTTCTTTTTGCTTGTTTTCTGCCGCGTCGAAATAGAGAAACGGGGTCAGAAGGCAGATACGTGTCGGCACTGTCAAAGAGTTTAGCTGCAAGACACGCGAATCAGAGATGCGATCTGATAAGAAGCGGAGAATCTCGGTGTACCGCGTACGAGCTCCTGCTGTGTCCACGCACCTTAAAGCACCATTCTCACGTGCGGCGACATAAGCAGGACCCACGTGCTCGAGATACTCTCGTGGTTAGAGAGTGATTAGAGAAACGCTACATTACAGTATCCTAAATAAATTACATATATGATATCTACATAAAAAAGTTATCGATTGTTTTCATCATAATGTTTGCTTTAAGTTGCAAACAGTTAAAATAACATTGCTATTTAAGGCTTATATTTATTCACCACTATTATTTCAGAATATGACGTCAGAAGAAAGTACACAATAAAAATTATAAAATATATTAATATGGAAATATATTTTAATCAAATAATCATCATCAAGAGACTTGTAAAATATATATATTAAAAATCCCTTTGTTTTAAAGAACTGTTATCTGGAAGTAAATTGTGCATAACGAAAAAAATAAGCTACGTTCACAACTATAGCAAAATATCAAAGTATAGATATGAATATGATTTAATTTCTTCTTAAAATAAGTTTTTGATATATTTTATTTTTATTATTAATTATAAATGTTGCTTTAATGAAAAATATTTTTATTCAAATTTGCAAGAATTTTAATTGCATTTTCTCATTTCTGACGTCATAATCTGAGATAGTAATGGTAAATGAACAACCTGAACTTTGACTGTTGCCAAAAAAAATAGTTTTTTTTTTATTAAGAAAGTAGTGGAGATGAACTGATCGTAATATTGTATGATTTATTATGCTTGCCTGACAACGTAAGTTTTTACGAGATTAAGACAGAGGCAATTAATTTTTAGATGCCGTCGATAAAATCCGTTTTCTTCATATAAGTTACGTAAACGATATCTAAGTGCAATGTAGACTACACCGTTATAATGAAACGTGAGTGTATGCTTTTGAAGTAAATAATTATTTCTAAAGGACTGTGTGTTACGTCTTCGAAAGTTGCATTAATTTCACTGCACCGTTCGATGATCTCAACAGTCACGTTCGAGCAATATCGAATAAAGACTGTGATTATATACGATAGTTGATGACGAACCTAAGCCGACCTATCCCGCGCGAGTCGGCAGCTTCGAGCTCGAAACCAATCCGTATCGGTCCAGTCTGGGATTAATCGGTGTTTTGTTCTGCAGCGAAGTGCTTATTAAGGCCATGCCTTATTAAGCTTCATGGGCATGCAAACGGGATGGGATCCGTGATGGTAGATTTGATCACGAATGAAATGGCGACCGGTCATTGTATCAAGCCGAAGAACGAGTTTTATTACAAGCAATCGCGACCGACAATAATTAAATTAATCTCGCGGACAGAATCTAGGCTTTAAAGTTGCACCGTAAAATTCACGATACAACTGTATCGTGTATTCTTTCGACTTATTTTTATTCTCGAGCGATTTTTACAAGTTCAATATTTGTGCTATTAAGTGCTCAATACATTTAGTAAATTTTCAATACAATGCAAGAAGCAAAATTTACAAGTTATATAATATTCTTTAATGAATTTTTTGTTTATTATACAATATTACATGTTCAATAATGCGTCAATCTTAATATATTCTTAGACTTCAATAATTATAGTTATTATAGTTATGATTAAAAATAAACTCTAAGTAGTTTTCAATTTCTTTCGAGTTACCCCGCGTTTTCAGCGCATATTTGTTCCTACACTTTTGCAGGTATGATACTTGTAAGATTTTTCGCCGATGTGTGCGAATGTGATTTGCAAACTGTGCCTTCACGTATCTTGTAGAAATCGCGCTTGAATCGCTTTAGTCCGATATGCCAATATTTATGCATCTTCAATTTCCAAGGTCTCTTGTATCTCTTGCTGCAATATTTACAGGACTTGATTCCTACAAATCGAAGTAGTTATAAAAAATTATTATCTTTGTCTGTTTTCAAAAAACTCAAAATTCAAAAAACATTAAATCTAAAATATTTTTAATCTTATAATATAGCGCAAGAATTTGATTTAAAAATTGAACTTAATTCTAAATAGGGTCATATATTTAATTCAAATGCGGAGTTTCTTTACCTCTTTAGATCTAGTACAATACATAGCAATATACATTAAATTTGAAGACATTATTTATCCGTTGAAATTATTTACTTCTATTGACATCATTTGAGATCAGACTTTTACGGAACCATGTAAAATAAGATCTGAAGAAGTTAATCGTTTTTTTTTAACGTTTTGTGCACAAATTAGAATCGACATCATAGAAAGAATATATTCTTCTATAACATTCTTTTAGCCATATTACAGTATTATTAGTATAATATAAAATATATTCTTTGATATTACATATGTATGAACATATATGTATATAAATTATTTATTAACTAATAATTATCAACTTGTCTGTATGCAAAATAAAATAAATCACTAAAATACGATATATAACCGTAATATCTTCAAAGCTGCGGAAGAACTTTTTAAACAGCGAGTTGATTCGCGGCGAAGAGAGGAGTTCGCTTCCATACGTTCACCCCGGTTAGACAGAGGTTAATTAAAAGTCCGGAATACATTTCCGCCGCGGAACGCCCAGGTCGCATGAGAAACGCGTAGCGTTAAGTATTTACATTGAAAAATAATGTTTATGCATGATCATTTGTACATGTTGTGAAGCTTGCAATTATTTCGAAAAATTTTGCAGAATAAGCTAAGCTTCATTGAACTTATATGAAAAGTTAATAGTTCTACGGTCTCAATAAAGGAAAGGAGGAGAGATAACAGAGACA
>NW_017304438.1:4592174-4592526 GCF_001594115.1 Trachymyrmex septentrionalis | reverse complement strand
GTTAATAGTTCTACGGTCTCAATAAAGGAAAGGAGGAGAGATAACAGAAACATTGTAAACAGTGTGATCTCTTGTAACAGAATAGTTTAATCAGGCAAACATCTTCCTTTACCAAGCGCGAAGAAGTTGTGAGAATATTCACAAGTTTACTGTTATGTGACAATATATGTTCTTTCAGTGGCCTTTCAGCTGGAAACGTTGCTTACATGTGTCGCACTCGAATCTTCTCACTCTCGTATGCGTCAGCTTGTGCGTTTTTAGCATTGACTTTCTCTTGAACTTCGCTGGGCAAAAATTGCGTGTCCACGGCAAATCTGTGGTATGGACAAGTACACGAGTCCGGAAACTATTT
>NW_017304438.1:4584365-4592074 GCF_001594115.1 Trachymyrmex septentrionalis | reverse complement strand
TTTCTCTTGAACTTCGCTGGGCAAAAATTGCGTGTCCACGGCAAATCTATGGTATGGACAAGTACACGAGTCCGGAAACTATTGGGCTTCGGGAAGCTTTTGCCGCAGGTCAGATATTCGTATGGCTTCGTGTTAATTATGTGTATGAACTTATGAACACGCAGCGATTGATAGCGTCCCTTTTTTTTTGCAAAAGTACTTAACCGTTTTTTTTCTACTAAAACGTGCTTCAGTTTCGTGTTTCTTCAACGCATTTTTTTGTCTGTAATAAAACCATGATATGTAATTATTACTTGTTTGGATAACAATTTTTTAAATAACATGCGAACTATGAAATGTTTAAAAGATATCCAAAAAGCAGCTTAATTTTTCAGAAAATAGAAATTTATTTTAAATTTATTTTAAATTTAAATTCTTTAGATTTTTACGTGATTTTTACTTAATTGATTTTTTATAATATAATTTGATAAATTAGAGATAGATAGAATATAATTTTGCATGCAATAGAGCACTTTACTAAGTGTTCATTAATCTGAAAACAAAGCGTGCCAGTTTGTGTAACAAAGAGTTCGAAGAGATCTGATATTAAGGTCATCTACAAATAGTTATTAGCATTAACTACCTGAAATTCGAGCTCTCATTGTCTGCACGCGAGAGGCTTCGGAATAAAATGCGTATGCAGATGATTCTCTAAGGTTGATGATCTTGATAAGAATAATTGCATTATTAGTATCAAGTACTACATAGCGACGAAAGCCATTTTAAGTCAGGAAAGAGACAAAAATATTGAAGAGTACGTTTTGAATCGTAATATCTATAGGTAAATAGTTTTGAAATTGTAATAATATATCTATAATAGTATTTCGAATACACTTATGTAAAAAAGAATTTATTAAACTTATATATTATATATGTGTACATTTTTTTTCGAAAATTAGTAATTTGGATCGAAATTAATTATAATTTATTTAAAACTAATAATATGTCAAATATGTCATTATTAATTGCAATTGTTCCTCTATATTAACAATGCAAAGCTAAAATAAGATTTTCTTTCATTTGAATATCATTCGCATACTTGGAGATTTGATTAAAATAAAATCCGCACTGAAAAAATCTTCCATGATCTTTATCGAATCCTGTGAGTCTTGAACACGATCTCATTCGGAAATTTGATCCTGCAGACGTTGCACATTAAAAGCTTTATTCTTGTTAGTGCGGCGTATTCCTTTAAATCGATGTACTTGTCCATTTGTCGCTGAGAAAGTGAAACGCTTGCATTTTTTTGACAGCTCGATTCTGGGATCTGTTCAGAATTTTCATGGAGCGGTATACTTCTTCCGACGGTTTGTTCTCGTATACTGCTCGATATCCAGCACGTTGTTGGGCGATAAATTTTTGCTCTTATCCAAAATTTTAAACTTAACTTTAAACTCTTCAAAACAAAAAATAATATCACACACAAAATAATTTGTACGCAAAATTGTGTAATATAAGAATTTTCTTTACGCTGTTCTTTAATATTTCACTTTTCACATTTCATATTAATGCATAAAGTATCTATTTATAGTTTTGCAAGCTATATTTTTATATTCGCTTATGCAAATTTAAATACGATTATGCGAAAAATAAGAGGTGGAAGTCACCGAAGAATTTTCATTTTTTTTCTCAGAGTGAATTAGTGAAGATAACATCTGTGAAGATAATAAGCTCAAATATACATTTATAATTTTTGTAGATATTTCAATTTTATTTAATATCTCTGCTTTTCTAAAATAATGTTATTGAACTCTCAGCTTGATAATTGCTTCTGCGAATGTATAAATACGCCAAAATATTCATAAGATTGTTTCAGAAATGTTGACATGCGGAAAGGAAATATATACCGTGCGGCGAATTTATCACTTTATCGTAATTAGTCGGTTTCGGTATTAATTTATTTGTATTATTAATCCAATTACGTGCAGAGGTCGAATTATAAAATCAGTACATTATTAAGATATCTAGTCCTTCTTTTCAGATGTAACCATGTTAAGACCTCACGCGGATTAATTACAAATCTTGTTAGAGGATCTGGTATGATATTTTATTACTTAATGAATAATGAGTGTAATTGCAACGAAGCGTAATTTATATTGCAATCAAAGAAAATATGTATGAGCAGAATGGAAGTAATCATGGGGGTATATCGCTTTTGACTTAACGAATAGAAAAACGATTTGAGATTTATATTCGTATATTACGTACTATCAAATATCGTGATATTATTGACAATATTGAAAACTATATGAAATTATTTTAATATTTATATACGTAATAGAATAGCATCTCTGACGGACTCCTAATTAAGATAGAAGATATAGCGGGAAGAATAAAACATATAGATATTTGTAACGATATTTGTAACATATATAAAACATATATAAAATTTGTAACGTATACTTTGTATTATATTTGTAAGATATAAATATGAGAAATTGATAGAATATTTTTAATTGCATCCGTACCGAGAAATATACGAAGTCAAGCAGCATCAACTGTTCTGTTTTTTATTCAACGTAATTAGCGGCTATTGCCGACTGTTGTCCGTTTGCATAAAATAGTGCAATTGAATGAAATTAGAGGAAACGAGTTGTGCGTATTCCGTTTACTCGGAAAACCGGAGGAGGAAGTATCGCGCTCCGAATAATTCTTGTGCAAGAGAGAAGCGTAGGAAGTAGCTTATTTATGATCCCTCTGTCCACTGCTTATATGCGCGTTTTTATCTGCCGCAACTAAACAATTAGATTTTTAATGAAGCTTCGATTATAGAATATTTTTATACGTAAATGTAGTGTGCAGTTTTGATCGTTTTTCAAATTAAGTAATTGCGATCATGCACACGTAAACATTATGATTAAGCTACTGTAAATTAACTTATAATCAATTCTATTATCCTTATATTCTTTATCTTGTATAAAATTAAAAATGACATTTTATACAAGATAAAAAACATAAGAAATAATATGGAATGTAGAATTATTAAGGATACCTCAACATTAAAACCACCAACTATTTTTATCTTAATATAAAATCTAGAGTTTTAAGATTTTTTACATTTTTTTTTAATTTGACAAGAGAGATAGAGAGAGAGAGAGAGAGAGAGAGAGAGAGAGAGAGAGAGAGATTGTATATTTTTTTTCTTTTTATTAATTTAAGAGAGGGTTTGTACATGATATTCATAAAAAACTTTAACTCTGTCAGCTTAGTAATTTCAAAAGAGATAAGAAAGCTTTTTGAGGACAAAGCTATTTGGTGGTTTTAATGTCAAATAAAAATATTATTTTTTATTTTTCAAGAATATGATAAACCCTAAATAGAAGCTAGCTACATAAGCGATTTATACAGATACAGAATATCAAAGACAAAAATAGATTCGTGCAGGCTATTCACTTTCGTCCTCTGTTATTTTCCCTCTCGATCTTGCCATCATTCTCGTTGTCGCGGTCGCGAGCAAGAAATTCAGTGGAAAATCCTCTCGAGCGGTCAGACGTGATCTCGCACGCGTTATAGACGCCTGTGGAAATATTATTAAACTCGGATGTGTGAAACGCATTCAACATTGTGAGATAGGCAATCAGGAACTGCACCACAAATTTGATGCATTACGATATGATATTATGGAGTCACAACGTGACTTTTACGTAGGATATCTCAAAATTATTTCCACTAAGCTAAATTATAAGAAAAATGAGAGAAATATCATTTCTTTCAATGTTAAATTAATTGAAAGATTGTTTAGCATTAATTAACACATAACGTATGTGTGTGTGTATAAAAAATGGTCAGCGGATAAGCAGCGAGTAAAATGCAGCTGTTGAATCTACGACAGTTTGTTCTATCATATTTCTTGTGGAATATGTCGTTTTTTTTCGATATAAACGGTCCTTGTCGTATCTTACGAACAATCCGTTCCGCCATGGACATTTCTCCTGCGCGCATTACGAATCGTTACATTATTAAAGCGACCTGCTTTTCCGCGGCTTTCCCACGGCGGTTTCCTGCCGTTTAACTCTTCGACTCTGGCTTTGCATCTCCACCACAGCCTCCACGTGCTTTGCCTGACAACGACATCGCGCACGTGTCGCAAAAAGCACTGATATTTCTCTCGAGGACGGTCCCCGTCGATCGTGCAAATAAATCCGCGACGGCACATGATGTGCGCTCGTTCACGAGCTGATGCATTATTTCATGGAACGGCGGTAAGACCTGTGCAACTAAACTCGCCGCGACGGTGAAACGAAGAGAACGAGAGAGACGAACGGGGTGCATAAGCGGTGGGGCTGCGTGTGGGAAACTTGTCGGATGCATTATGTATTTATCGCTTTACTTACTTAGTTGGGAATTACTTTGCCATCGTAATGACTTTCAGCGTATAGCGCGCTATCTTAGGAATGCCATACTCCTGATTTATCGCCTGGACCCGTTTTTCTCGAACCATTTTGTCGCTAACGTGCTACCTGCTTCGGCAAGCATCCGCGACCATCATCGACAACGATCTTGATTCGCGTCGCGAGTCCAATGACCTTCCTGAATCTTGAATTGCAGTAATAATCGGAGTATAAGTTGAAAGGTTTCTTCACAGGAGAACTGTTGCCGACATGAAAAAAAAAAGATTACTTCAATTTTTAAAATCTTATACTTGTACGTGGTATTCCCTATTAATAGAATTGCCTTAAATATTAATTTAAAAATGAAAATTCGCAGCTGTATGTCGAAATTATTTTAAAAACATTGACGCATATCTAATTAAACGAAATTAAAGTAATATGAATTTCTGGTTGTCATAATTAAATAATCTTGTATTTTAATCAAAAGCTTTGTTATTTTTATTAGAATTTATGCAACCATGTGTGTCTGATTACCATAATCAGAATATGTACAATTAATTTTGTCTGATTATTACAAAAGTATTTCAGATTAATTTAACCAATTTTTCTTTAGTATAAAATAAATAAATTATTTGGTTATAAATTTTATATATAATTTTATATTTATTTTATGTACAATATATACACTGAAAAAAATTTTGGTCATTTTTAATTTAATGAATGATCATTATAATCAATGTCCGACTTAATGTAGTTAATTCATTGATACAATAACTGGATTCATTTATATAACAGCATATTTATTTTTGCAATGAATTCTAGTAATAATTTTATAACCTAAATTATTATGAGAATTTATTGGATCAATTTTCAGTAATTCAATGAATATTTTATTATATTTACATACAGTTTTGGTTTAATATAGAACTATATGTCATTCACATATTCATTACTTGCCAGAGTTCAATTACTTATTCACGATGGACACGCTTGTGTAAAAGAACGCGCATCGAGTTGCCGTGCGGATAATATCGGGAAATTGAATACGCGGCACGTATCTAGCATTAATGAACTAATTATAGCGAGGATATATCCAGGTGTCTGAGAGCGATGTCTTTAGCGAGACGCCGATATCGTCGACGCCAAAGAAATCGTATTTATTTTTTCATGCAATCATTTCGCTAATTGCCTCTCGCGCTATGCCCGCGTGCACGAGAAGATGTAATAAATATTCGTGATTAATTAAGAATCCGAGATATGCGAGCGTTTTATAAAAGAGAGAGAGGGAGAGAGAAAGAAAAAAGATTACTCTTGTGCGTTCTTCTAATTGGACAGCAGATAATTTTTCTTGATATTTAGAGGATTTTGTTACTATAATATCGTATAACTGAAAAAGTACATGTGACACGTATTTTGTGTATATTATCTTTGTTTAAAAACAATTACAATCTGTTTATTTATCAATTTTTATTGAATTAAATTCATCAATTTTTTTACAAATTGTAGTCTAAATAAATGACGTTAATATATATTGAGATAAAAACAATTTAAAAAAATGAAATATTATATATTAATTCGATATATTCATATCGAAATAAATTTCTACTGTAGGCAATATATTCTTTGCACAATAAGATGACTCAACAATTATATAAGAGTAGATATTATTTAAGTAAGTGGAAAAGGATACTTAATTAGCTGTATACTTTGAAGTTCGTATTTCAATATATATTTTAATACAAGCAAAAATAAAACAAGATGACAGTCATAATTCAAATTGACGGGAAGTATTAGCTAAACGTTATAAAAAATGTAAATGTTAGATAATTTGCTTTGTCGATTCTAATTGTTTTATCTAATGTTATTTTTAAAATATGACTCTGATAATATTTTTTAAAAATGTTAGAAAGAAGGAAATGCTATCGTTTCTCTTATCCGATTATTGAAATTAAATAAACAACACGAGAGAGAGAGAGAGAGAGAGAGAGAGAGAGAGAGAGAGAGAGAGACAGAGAGAGCAATACTTCAAAATGGAATAAATTCCTACACGTCTACATTATTACAAATACATGTAGATATCTGCTATGAGTTTATTGAATGACGAATCGTTATTGGTATTATTGATAAATCTAGATAAATTCTGCCAATAATCTGTCAGAATTTCTTCTTAATCCATAATACACATTACTGCAATATATCATATTCGTTTATCAATTATAGATCTTGATTCTTCTTGAAAACAAATTGTAAATATTTTATTTACTAAGAAATAGAAAAATACATCGTACATTTTTAATTCAAAATCATAAATTATATAAAACCAGTTTCTGAAGACAGATCATAATAGAATACTTATGTATTAAATTCAAACATCATACTCTCTAAATTTTTTGAAGTGAAATCTCACACTTCGAAAGAGTTAAAATATTATCACTATTAAAAAATTCTTGAATAAGAGAAGCATATTTTCATTTTTTTCTGGAGGGAAATTCATTCCAAAGGAAAGAAATCTAATTTTATTTCTTAAATGAATCTCAATCCAAAAGTGTGAAATCTCACTCTAAAAAAAAGAATGAAAATCTGCACTCTTATTTAAGAGTGCAAACTTTGCATTTTTTTTTTTAATAACAGCGGTATTTTAACACTCTTTTAGAGTGAGATTTTACTCCAAGAAATTTAGAGAGTAAATTTACAAACATAAAATTTTTATTTTATTTTTAATAAAAATTAATTTTTCTTATAGTCTCTTTCTTCCTTTAAAATTTATCTGATAAATCTGATAAATCTGCAAAGAGAATTACAAATGTTCGTTGTGTCATCAAACTGCACAGATCGTTTTATACGATGAAAAGTGCAACATATCTTCTGGGAAAGATGGTTTTCTCAGATCTCAGATACGCAGATATACGGAAGAAAAAGACGGCCGGCCAGAAGATCCAGACGCGGGATTTCCCTGATGGCATCGATAAATCAGTTCTCGTGCGATTCGTCGCTTAACGACACAATGAGAACCGAGAAAACTGTTCCGTGCCATGACAGGATATGTCATTACTGCATTACTTATAAAGCCTCTTCGTGGCTACGCACGTCGCATACGAATGAAATCGCATCGCAATCCGCACGGCAGCTATTACAAAATCTATAGAAAAAGCGACCTACCCGGCACGCCACGTATGCAAGGATACGACCGCGAGAGTCCGGCTCTTAATCGATTAAATATGCACGTTGAATATTGATTGATCGATCTGTGGAAAATGCGCCTGGAATTCGTATATGTTTTCATCATCAAGAACATTGCGGATATTGTCGAAGAAGACAGATCATATATCGATCATAATT